>NW_028324205.1:1810170-1961017 GCF_054372755.1 Phalangium opilio
ATTATTCGTCATCACCCTTTTACAAAACATATTTGAAAAAAACTTGAGAACAGCCTCTTTAAACGCGCATTACATGATTCTTATGAAAACTGTGAGAGATCTTATGCAATTAGTGGCTCTCTCTAAACAATTGGCTCCCAACAACTCTAAATTTATTGTAGAATGTTATCTGGATGCGACAGAAAAACCTTACGGGTATTTACTTTGCGATTTAACCCAGAAATGTCATTCCGATTTAAGGTTTAGAACAAATATTTTACCGGGAGAACAAATAGTCATCTATACTCCCAAGAAGAAAACGATATAATGAATGAATAGGATGTTTATTGTGCATATAAAAAACTATACATATAGTTCACGAGAATATACACATTAATTTTCAGGAATACAAGTAAAGGATAAACATATAACTTTAGTCCAGTGGAATAAATAACATTTGTAAGCTAACGAATTTGTTTTATAGAAATGGAAAAAATATCAAAAACTAATGAGTACTTATTATACGTTCTTTGAATGCGGTAAATTGGATTTAAAAATTGACATGGCACATAAAAGGTGACATTATTTCGAAAAGTATGAGGAACTAGATAGTTTAAATTAGCCAATAGGTCGCTAAGCGTTATTTGATTATTTATTAATTTGTGCAGAAATTTTATATCTAATAATTCTAATTGGTATTCAATGGACGGAAGGTCCAAGCGAGCTAACAAAAGTGTGTAATCGTAATTCTCATGACGTAAAAAGAAAGTGTGACTGTAAGATATGAATTTACGCTGTACGGCCTCTATACGCTGTCTTAAGTACGAGCTGCAGCCACTCCAAGCCACTGAACCGTAGAGAAGTCTCGATCGCACAAGACTGAGATATAGCATTCGAAAGTGTTTGAAAGATCTGAGCGAGCGACATAGCTTTAACGCCACCCCCAGTGTCCTACGACAACGATTTACTGCTTGCGTTACGTGTGCTCGGAAGAGCAGAGCGCGATCGAAGGTAACACCGAGATCAGTTACGTCCAAACGTGTAGGAATAATTGAATTCCCTATGGTGTAAGAGACACAAATTTCTCTACTAATGCGCCTGGTGAAGGCCACTTGTAATGACTTGGTGGGATTAATCGGTAAATTGTTTTTGTCACACCACAAGGACAGTGCGGTTAAGTCAGCATGGAGCTTGCGGCAGTCGTCACGTGAGTTGATAATTTTACAGATTTTATGATCATCAGCAAAAGCTATTAATTTCGAGTACTTAATTGAAAATTGACATTACTAAAATTTAATCATTCTTTACGATGTCACCACCGAGAAAGGTCAAGAAAACATCGGGTATTAAAAAGAAAAGTTTAGCCGCTAAAAACATCAATTTAATAGCCGCTTTGGGGCAATTAAAAAAACCTCAAAGATTAGCTATTCTTAAAAACTCTAATCGAGAAATTATTGATTCAATCAGCGAGTGTTGTCACAACGCCTTACAAGGAGCTGTCAATCTGAAACCCGACGTATATAATAAATTGTGTAAGCACAAGAAACATATTCGTAAAATTGCTTGCAAAAATACTCATTGGAAAGCCAAAAGGACCATATTATCTAAACAAACAGGAAGCGGTTTCTTTAGTGTCCTTTTTCCAATAATTTCAAGCCTTTTAGGCGGTTTATTCTCAAAATGAATAAAACACTAGTTTACGCTAATAAAATGACATTAGTACCCTTGGAGCAACAACAACCTGAACAAAGTCATAGCCCATCAAATCAATTAATAACATCAAATAATGAGATTTCAAAAAACAATACAGTGTTATCGGAGTTGGATAAGGAGATGAGCACGATTATCTCAAATCAATCTTTAGATGAAAGAACCAAATGGGTTTTTTATGAAGAGGCGATGAAGCGCTACCTGAACATCTCCAAGCCCCGCCCATCGAATAAACAAGACAGCTGGATTAATATGTTTCCCCTGAAATATAGAGGAGCGGCGAAGAAAATATTCGACCACTTAGCAAGTAACGCTCCTAGTATACGTTGGGATGACTCGGGGGTTCTCTTCGTGAACGGCCTTAAGATCCCAGATTCAGATATAGTTCAGCTAGTTTATTTTACTATACAACCTACCTTCTTCAATAAGTACGGAGTAGCCCCTTCACTCGTAGGTACTCCACCGACGGGGTGGACAGAATTTCAACCCTTTGTGCTAAACTTTCTAGCGCCAAAAAGCAAATCAACGTCTCCATTAGCACCGCCCCCCTCAACCAAGGCATCGCCCAGTTCTGTACCGCTGAAGAATCGACTTCGACCCCGAACGTATATAAAAGCGAAGAAGAGATTAACATTTGACAATAAAACGAGCCCTTTAATTTCGAAGAAACAACCTTTTAAAGCCAAGAATACATTATGGGAGGTTTATCGAAGCTCCAAAAAGTAGAAACTTTAAAGAATACTTATCTCAACACCAAACACCGGTCAGGGTTCACTGGTTTAAACCCATTGTACAAGGCTGTCAAATCTCAAGGTATTTCGAGAAACGAAGTCAAAGCCTTTCTAGAAACCACTGACGTTTACACACTGCATAAAACAGCTATACATAAATTCAAAAGGCGTAAAATCCCCGTCTTTAACATCTCGGATAGAGTCGAAGTAGATCTGGCTGATCTGGGTTCAATCGCTAAATACAATGACGACTACAGATACCTGATGGTGGGCGTCGACTGCTTCTCCCGAAAAGCTTTTGTAGTACCCATGAAAAGAAAACACGCGACCGAGGCTACGAAAGCTCTCGAGGTTATCATCGAACAAAGCAAACCTAAAGCCATCTGGTCTGATTTAGGTAAAGAATTTATTAATTCACAGACGCAAAAACTTCTTAAGAAAAATAAAATCAAATATGGCTCTATGACGTCAGAAAAATTCCACTGTCCATTTGTAGAACGTTTAATTAAAACTTTGAAACATCGAATATTCAAAATGTTGACTCATTTCAATTCTCATAGATATATAGATCATTTGACAGACATAGTTAAAGGCTACAATGCCTCTTATCATTCCGTAATAAAAATGACACCCGACAATGTTTCGCCCTCTAACGTTCTGGAAGTGTACAAAAACATTTACAAACCGGAAATGAGTACTAAGCCTACTAAAAAAGACGTCAAATTTCGTGTCGGAGATTACGTAAGAATAAGCAAACTTAAACCAGCATTTTCTAAAGGTTATGAGCCAAATTTTTCAACGGAAGTATTTGTCATTTCCTCTATTTTGAACTTCAGAAAACCCGTATTATATCGTTTGAAAGATTTGGACAGCATGCATATAACCGGGTTGTTTTACTCTGATCAGCTCATTCGAACAGTGGAACCCAAACTGTTTAAGATAGACACTATACTCAAGAAACGTAAACGTAAAGGGAATTTAGAATATTTTGTATCGTTTATCGGTCTACCTAAATCGCAGAACTCGTGGGTAACAGCCGACAATGTCGAGAAAATCTGAATTCTATTTAACTCTACCCAGCGACGCTAGTATGGATGTCTTCCCTAATAACACTATGGGTAGTTACATCACTAAACTACCCGATCCTATTAATTTACAAGGACAATGGGAAATTTCTTTAGTAGAAGTAATATATACAAGCAGTTTCTACAATGTTATATACAAAACGAGTAAGAGGAAGGCGAGCAAGAGAAAAACACTTGAAGATTTAGTTGAAGAAAGTAGCTCTAAAAAATTTAAAAACCCCAAGGAATGTGACGTAACCGACCTTGTTGAACGAAAAGATGGGAAACTGACCAGCTACGAAAGCTACCATCTACATAATATACCGGCCGGCCATTACAAATTACTTAACCACATTGTGGAAACTATCAATACTTCCAAAGTATGCGAAAAAACCTCTTCTTTATTTCATATTAACGAGACGACGGGGCATGTAAAACTAAAAACCGATGCCACTGGAGATACGAAAATTATCTTCAAAACACACGAATCATTAGCTGCAATTTTGGGGTACAGAAACCCTCTCAATATACAAGGGTTGAGCGATAGACCAGCCAGGTTAAACTATCACGTACCATCCCAATTATATATTTATTGCGATCTGGTTGAAGGACAAATTGTCGGTAACACCCACGCCCCCCTCTTACGTATTATACCCATCGAAGACAAGAAACACGGGGATACCGTGTGTCTTACGTTTGTCTCACCCCATTACGTCCCTCTGTCAAAACATTATATTAGCGAGGTTGGCATCCATATAAAGGACCACATGGGTGAACCGGCTTTATTTCAGTTTGGACTGTTGCACTGTAAAGTTCATTTAAGATGCGCAAGTCCAACGCGTTAGATAACAAAAGATGTGTTTACACGGATTATTATACCCAACAAGCGCAGTCAGGATCAGGTCTGACTTTTTACGTCGGGAAACAAGGGCAACAAGGGCATGGCCAAAACGGGGAAGGTATTGGCTCGTTCTTGAAATCTTTCGGAAGATACGTATCACCTTTCTTAATTAAAGGGGCAAAGTTCCTTGGTAAACAGTTTCTGGGCACATCTTCAAATATCATAAGCGACGTCGCCTCTGGAAAGGATCTGAAAACTTCGGCTAAAAGAAGGTTCACCGAAACTTTGGATGATGTGCAACAACAATACGGTAGAGGGGTTGCAAAGAAAAGACTAGCTAAAAAGAAAAAAACACCAAAGAGAAAGAAATCTATAAAACAAAACAACACAAACAAATTTAAATCAGATAAACGTAAACTTTCATTCAAAACGGTTCGTGATATTTTCTCTCCCTAAAAATGACTGAAGCTTGCAGCACGGGTTTCGATATTTTCGCTCCCCCTCCCCTTCAAACAGCCATCGAAAATTCCAAATGGGTTCCTTATCAACCTTTGACATCTTTGAAAGGCGACCAGCCTATCGAATTTGAAGTAACGTCTAGCGGTAGCGAATATGTGGATACAGCCCTAACAATGCTGTACACCAGAACTAAAATTGTAAATGAAGATGGAACTGCTTTAACAGCTACTGACGCAGTTGGACCCGTAAATAATTTTCAGCATAGTCAATTTGAGCGTGTCGATTTGGAGTTGGGCGATTGCGCAACAACACCAGCTGCTAGTAACTACGCGTACACTGCTTTGCTCTCGGCCCTGACGTCATACGGTCCGGCAGCTAAAGAATCCCATTTGGGTGCCTCCTTGTTTTATAAGGATACAGGCGGAAGCATGGATTCGCTTACAGAAAATATGGGTTTTGTTAAACGCCAGAAACTCGCAGCATTATCCGAGGAAATTGAAATGTATTCCAGCCTTTACGTAGATATGTTCAATATCCCCCGATACCTGATAAACGGCGTTTCTATGAAATTAAAATTACATAGAAGCAAAGCTAGTTTTTGTCTTATGGGTAAACTTAACGCGTCAGGCAACGGCTATAAACCCGTAATCGTTGAAGCCGTATTATACGTCTTAAAGCTTCAATTAGCTCCTAAAATTCTATTTGCTCACGAACAAGCTTTAAGCATTAAAGCCGCCCAATATAGTTACACTAGAACGGAAACTAAAATATTCACAATTGCGCCAAATATCTTAAACACATCAATCGGAAACATCTATCTAGGTACCCAGCCTTCACGGGTTACAATCGCTATTGTAAAACACACCTCTTACAATGGAACGTTGGATAGTAACCCCTTTGACTTTGGACATTGGAATGTCAATCATCTAGCAGCATTCATCAATTCTGAACAATACCCCTCGAAAGCCTTAAAACCCCACTACAGTAAAAAGCAATTTGTCCGAAGCTACTACACTTTATTTTCGGGGTCAAACAGTCACTACAACGACAAGGGGAACAATATCTCTATGGATGACTTTGCCTCGGGCTACGCCATATACTGTTTAGACCTGACACCTGACGGTAGCGCGAGTCATTCCGATCATTGGAGTCCTACGAAGCAGGGACAGTTAAGATTAGAATTGGGTTTTGAAAAACCCACGCCCACTACACTAAGCTGCATCGTACTATCCGAATTCCAGGCTTTGTTACAAATAGATAAAAATAGAAACGTGTCGATCGTTTGTTAAGAGATATAATGAATGCCGAACAGATAACACGATTTCTAAGATTCACGCCGCATTTCATGGGGGTTTATCCAAGTGATTTATTACCCAAAGAAATTGACAAGTTTCCTTCGTCCATTATAATAAATTTAGACAATCACTATAATGACGGATCTCACTGGGTCAGCGTCTACTTTGATGGCAAGAGACGTGGTTATTATTTTGACTCATTGGCTTTAGGGAACTTTCTCCCCTCGATTAAAGAATTTGTTAAAAGAAATTCTAGAAAATGGTCGTTTAACAAAAGAAGACTACAAAACTTGTCAGGTTCGACATGCGGACTATACTGTATTGCTTATATAATACAAAGAACAAAAAGAAAGAGCCACAAATCATTCATGAAGCAGTTTGGACGAGACGGTTTGAAAAATGACATCATTGTTACAAACATGTTGAAACGCGCCCGTAAAGAATAACTTAATCCTTTTGTTAAAAAATACTCTTTGTAATTTCTTTTGTATCTTTAAAAAATAAATGTGTCACCTTTTTTTTAATACTGTGTTCTTTTATTTCATATATTAAGGAATGTGGGGGGGGGTAATGCTTGGAATGTGAGAGGGGAGGTAAAGAAAAGGGGGGGAAATGTTTGGCAGATGTATAAGTTGGATATTCCCATAATCATTTTCATTCCTCATCATGAACTCGGAGCTGCAGAGATATCGTACTTTTTACTCCTGGCCTCAAGACGGAAACTATATAAAAACTTTAAGCAGAGCGGGATTTTATTCATTACATACCGACGATCTAGTGCAGTGCTTCGAATGCGATGGAATATTATTAGCATGGAAACCCGATGATAATCCTTACGAAGAACATTTAAAACATTTCCCCAAATGCAACTTTATTAGAGGTGGGCAAACAAAAAATATACCCTTCAGTTTTGATGAAACAGAAACATACACCAAAAATATAAATAACGAAATCAAGACCGAGGAAAAAACACCCGAAAAACCCATGGAAAACACTGAAGAACTTTATCATACCTTTAAAGTTAAAACTAAAGATCTCGAAAGACTAGTCCTAGAACTCTACGCTAGAAAACAACTTAACGCTTTGTATATCAAAGAACGACTTGATGCCTTGCGTAAGATTTAAAAATAATATTAAAATTTATCTTCTTCCTTACGAAGATAGACGAAATTATTTTAGAATTAATCAAATACATTTTAATATGAAAATTGAAAATGTATCTTTAATATTAAAACCTATACTTTTAAAGAAAATAAATAACTTTTCACTTTATATTATGGTCTTCATTTTTTTCACTTTACATTATGGTCTTCATTTATAAGCCTACAAATTGAGAACTTATCTTTTATATTAGAACTTTTAAAGAAAATAACTTTTTACATTATATTATGGTCTTTATAAATTTACTCCTACCAAAAATCCTTTAAGCATACAAAATCAATCAAAGATTGACAGGTATTCCTCCCCAAAAAAGAGAGAAAACGTAGAAACTAGGCTCCCCCGCCTTAACAGTGGCCGCCATCTTTGTAGCTCATACTGGCGTACTACTCTCTAGCTTCTATTATAAATCCATGCTTAGGCAGACTATTGAGTGAGTCTATGCAATGGGTGATTGTAAAAGCTTGAAGGATAGATGGATCAGTGTTGGAAATAAGGATTTTTTTAAAACTGGACCTGTGGCCTAGGTATTTTAATTAAAATAACTGGCCACGGTGCCAATCACTGTAAACGTACAAGGGCAGTGAACGCAATGTCATAGATAATTGCAATCGTAAAGTGGACTGTAAAAGATACGGCTTTGATAGTTTAAAAATCGTGGCAGGATGTTGGTTTTGAAGTTGACCATAAAGCTCGGGTTCTAAAACGAATTGTGAGCCGTATCTTATAAGAATTAGTAGAAGTGTAGAGCCATTTTTAACCTCGTCCTAGAATTGAAAAATTTCGCTTTTCAGGCAAAAAATTGTTTTATAATAGATTAATACAAATGCAGACTGAAGGAACAGATATTATATAAAAAAAGGACTTGGTTTAACCAAGCCTAAAAAACAAAACGATAAGAGTTTTTTCCAGTTGACTGAAGCTCGGATATTTTATTTTTCTATATAATTTTAAAGCAAATCCGTATTTGACTACTCTTTAGAATTTAATTCAATCTCCTGATTTTACTGGTAATGGATTTATTTCCTATAAATTAATTGAAATAAAAAATTACTTATCTCAGATTTATCAACAACAATTCCATTTTCGTAAAATTTTATCATGAAAAACATGAGATAAGTAATTTTTTATTTCAATTAATTTATAGGAAATAAATCCATTACCAGTAAAATCAGGAGATTGAATTAAATTCTAAAGAGTAGTAAAATACGGATTGTCTTTAAAATTATATAGAACAAGTTGGGAAAACCAAAATATTAAATCTCCGAGGAGGACTACTTACAAACTTACTTACCCAGATATGGAAATGTTTATTTTTTTAAGAACAAATACTAAAGTTAAAATTTATGAAATATTAAAGCAGTATACAAAGCATAGCAAATATACTGTAAATCAGACGACATTTTACATCCAATAAGGATATACTTGTACACATTAAAATCATCCGATGGGGGAAAAACGGGAAATGAAGAGCTAAAACTTTGGAGGGATATTACCTTTACGTTTTTGTAAAGGCCCAATTTTCTACTCCTCAACTGTATACCCTCTACCTCTATGTTCAAAGCCATATTCACAACAGGGTTGCCATGTAAACACTATCCTCTCGTTTCACCTCAACGATTTTCTTAGTTTGTCAACATGACTGTTAACGTTACATAACATCAAAGCTTATTTGTGACTACACACACTGAAAGTAAATGCGCACCATAAAAAGCATGAAAACACCAAGCTATAATCCGATTACGATCAGACCTTTCACTGGTCTGGGCTGCGTCCAGCAGAGCTCCCCAAAATGACAGCGGATTTTGGAAAACGTTTACCGGTGAGATCTGTCGTCATAGCTTTTCTCCGGTCATCGGTGTTTTAAAAATGACGCTAGCGCAATAAAGCGTGCAAGATACCAAGGCTTAACAAAAATTGTATGATAACATATTTAAAGAGATAGATAACACCAACTTTTATAATTAAAATTAGAAAGTAACATGTCTCTTAAAATTCTCGCGTGATCAAGTGGTTTCACGCCAATTAAATAGCTATAATCCGATCAGAATCAGCAAGAGCTATTTGTATTAATTCCTCCATGTTCTTTCGCCAAGCTGAGAACTACGCGTTTTACGTCACGTTTTCCAAAAACCCGACGATTTTCTTTGAAGACCGCGCTGGCTCAGCGCTAAGCACCGTCCGTGACGTCAAATTCTAAAACAAAATCCCGTCCTGTAGGACACTGCTAACAGCGCTGAGCTCTGCTGAACGCGGCCCAGATTTCCACCATGATTTTAAAATCTAAGCCTAATTGTTTAACAGTGTATTAACTTTCGGCTCACTCTGAACCGTTAATGTCTCTGCATTACAGAAACGAAAACCAAACCCAAGCGTTTACTTTTTGGTTCACTAGGCCTATTGACAAATAAAAGTTCAATAGACCTATATCGTTGCGTTCTTCTTGAAATCACTATAGAAAGGATTAGGCTATAAACAGATGTAGTATAGCTTAAGTAATATATAAACATCCATTTCAAATAACAATATTAGAAATCACCCTTGGAATATAAAAATGGAACAGAGCTTTAAAGCTACAAAAGCGCTAAATGCATCATAATTACGAAAAATATTTCATCATATTCACTTTATATTATGGAAAAAGTGAATATTAAGGTTCTGTAGGATTTCTTAACACATCAAAACAAAGCGAACTGCTAACTCGGCGCACTAGTGTGACAACGGACAGACACACACAGACAAAAACATAGACTGCTTTTAACTCTTTGCGTATTAATCTTGAATTGAGAAACAAGATTATCTTAAATATTAAAATAAATATAACTAATATTAAATATTTTCTTCGTTAGTTGTTCGCCTTATTGAGCGTTACATCGTCTTGATAAAGAACAATTAAACATTCTTGAGAGACTTGACTAATATTGGCGTTTAAAATGAAGCATACGCCGGTTGCCTCACCATACTCAAATAGGTAGTATATAAGGGTGTCGAACTACAGCTACAAGCAAGAACAACCGCAATTGCGAAAACCTTCGGTGGACGATCCCACCTTAGTGAGGCTAGACGTTTCTCGTAACCCTAGCTGATCGCCGCGAATGTCTTAAACCCAACGATGACGATGGAGTAGAAGCCAGGTGTGCAGACTGGTGTCCATGTGGGATGGACAAAAACAAAGACCAGAAGATGGTGGTGTAGAAGCCAGGTGTACAGACTAGTGTCCATGTGGGATGGACAAAAACAAAGACCAGAAGATGGTGATGTAGAAGCCAGGTGTACAGACTGGTGTCCATGTGGGATGGACAAAAACAAAGACCAGAAGATGGTGATGTAGAAGCCAGGTGTACAGACTGGTGTCCATGTGGGATGGACAAAAACAAAGACCAGAAGATGATGGTGTAGAAGCCAGGTGTACAGACTGGTGTCCATAAGGGATGGACAAAAACAAAGACCAGAAGATGGTGGTGAAGAAGCCAGGTGTACAGACTGGTGTCCATGTGGGATGGACAAAAGCAAAGACCAGAAGATGGTGGTGTTAGAAGCCAGTGTATACAGATTGGTGTTCATGTGGAATGGATAATTGACTAGTCAGATGAAGTGGCCAGGCGAATTGTGGATAGCCTAAAGTTTTGAATTTTCCGGGAACTGTGAATGCGGTCCGGAAATGGCGAACACATTTGCTTCGATTCGGAAACTGCGAACGCGGTCCCCTGGGGTGAAAGTGCCTGACACACACACACGCACCCAGACACGGCCGTTACAGAACCTCTCCTGGACTACGTCACACGGAGAGGT
Organism: Phalangium opilio; assembly: GCF_054372755.1. Lineage (NCBI taxonomy): Eukaryota > Metazoa > Arthropoda > Arachnida > Opiliones > Phalangiidae > Phalangium > Phalangium opilio. The sequence continues at coordinate 1,821,200 of NW_028324205.1, forward strand.
AAAAATGATAATTAGAGTATAACGGAAGGGAAATTTATAATATTGCAATGCTTCAATAGCATCTAGATAAACAGCTAACGGGCTTGTGGCGCAATGGATAACGCGTCTGCCTTCGAAGCAGAAGATTCCAGGTTCGAGTCCTGGCAAGCTCGGTGTTTGTTTTAGTAAAAGATCTTTTATGCGTCATTAAAAATGCATAAATACAATGTTTGGAAAAGTTTTTTATATTAGAGAGCAAGGGCTTGTAGCGTAATGGATAACGCGTCTGCCTTCGAAGCAGAAGATTCCAGGTTCGAGTCCTGGCAAGCTCGGTGTTTGTTTTAGTGAAAGATCTTTTATGCGTCATAAAAAATGCATAAATACAATGTTTGGAAAAGTTGTTTATAATACGGAGCAAGAGCTTGTAGCGTAATGGATAAAGCGTCTGCCTTCGAAGCAGAAGGTTCCAGGTTCGAGTCTTGGCAATCTCGGAATAAACATTTAAAGATGATTATTAGAGTACAACGTAGGAGAAATTTATAATATTGCAATGCCTCAATAGCATTTTGATCGACCTCTAACGGGCTTGTCGCGCAATGGATTACGCGTCTGCAACGGAGCAGAAGATTCCAGGTTCGAGTCCTGGCGAGCTCGGTATTAACATTTAAAGATGATAATTAGAGTATAACGGAAGGGAAATTTATAATATTGCAATGCTTCAATAGCATCTAGATAAACAGCTAACGGGCTTGTGGCGCAATGGATAACGCGTCTGCCTACGGAGCAGAAGATTCCAGGTTCGAGTCCTGGCAAGCTCGGTGTTTGTTTTAGTAAAAGATCTTTTATGCGTCATTAAAAACGCATAAATACAATGTTTGGAAAAGTTTTTATATTAGAGAGAAAGGGCTTGTAGCGTAATGGATAACGCGTCTGCCTTCGAAGCAGAAGATTCCAGGTTCGAGTCCTGGCGAGCTCGGTATTAATATTTAAAGATGATAATTGAGTATAACGGAAGGGAAATTTATAATGTTGCAATGCTTCAATAGCATCTAGATAACAGCTAACGGGCTTGTGGCGCAATGGATAACGCGTCTGCCTACGGAGCAGAAGATTCCAGGTTCGAGTCCTGGCAAGCTCGGTGTTTGTTTTAGTGAAAGATCTTTTATGCGTCATAAAAATGCATAAATACAATGTTTGGAAAAGTTGTTTATAATACGGAGCAAGAGCTTGTAGCGTAATGGATAAAGCGTCTGCCTTCGAAGCAGAAGGTTCCAGGTTCGAGTCTTGGCAATCTCGGAATAAACATTTAAAGATGATTATTAGAGTACAACGTAGGAGAAATTTATAATATTGAAATGCCTCAATAGCATTTTGATCGACCTCTAACGGGCTTGTCGCGCAATGGATTACGCGTCTGCAACGGAGCAGAAGATTCCAGGTTCGAGTCCTGGCGAGCTCGGTATTAACATTTAAAGATGATAATTAGAGTATAACGGAAGGGAAATTTATAATATATAATGCTTCAATAGCATCTAGATAAACAGCTAACGGGCTTGTGGCGCAATGGATAACGCGGCTGCCTACAGAGCAGCAAATTCAAGGTACGAGTCCTGGCGAGCTCGGTATTAACATTTAAAGATGATAATTAGAGTATAACGGAAGGGAAATTTATAATATTGCAATGCTTCAATAGCATCTAGATAAACAGCTAACGGGCTTGTGGCGCAATGGATAACGCGTCTGCCTACGGAGCAGAATATTCCAGGTTCGAGTCCTTGCAAGCTCGGTGTTTGTTTTAGTAAAAGATCTTTTATGCGTCATAAAAAATGCATAAATACAATGTTTGGAAAAGTTTTTTATAGTAGAAAGCAAGGGCTTGTAGCGTAATGGATAACGCGTCTGCCTTCGAAGCAGAAGATTCCAGGTTCGAGTCCTGGTGAGCTCGGTATTAACATTTAAAGATGATAATTAGAGTATAACGGAAGGGAAATTTATAATATTGCAATGCTTTAATAGCATATAGATAAACAGCTAACGGGCTTGTGGCGCAATGGATAACGCGTCTGCCTATGGAGCAGAAGATTCCAAGTTCGAGTCCTGGCAAGCTCGGTGTTTGTTTTAGTGAAAGATCTTTTATGCGTCATAAAAATGCATAAATACAATGTTTGGAAAAGTTGTTTATAATACGGAGCAAGAGCTTGTAGCGTAATGGATAAAGCGTCTGCCTTCGAAGCAGAAGGTTCCAGGTTCGAGTCTTGGCAATCTCGGAATAAACATTTAAAGATGATTATTAGAGTACAACGTAGGAGAAATTTATAATATTGCAATGCCTCAATAGCATTTAGATCGACCTCTAACGGGCTTGTCGCGCAATGGATTACGCGTCTGCAACGGAGCAGAAGATTCCAGGTTCGAGTCCTGGCGAGCTCGGTATTAACATTTAAAGATGATAATTAGAGTATAACGGAAGGGAAATTTATAATATATAATGCTTCAATAGCATCTAGATAAACAGCTAACGGGCTTGTGGCGCAATGGATAACGCGGCTGCCTACAGAGCAGAAAATTCAAGGTACGAGTCCTGGCGAGCTCGGTATTAACATTTAAAGATGATAATTAGAGTATAACGGAAGGGAAATTTATAATATTGCAATGCTTCAATAGCATCTAGATAAACAGCTAACGGGCTTGTGGCGCAATGGATAACGCGTCTGCCTACGGAGCAGAATACTCCAGGTTCGAGTCCTGGCAAGCTCGGTGTTTGTTTTAGTAAAAGATCTTTTATGCGTCATTAAAAATGCATAAATACAATGTTTGGAAATTTTTTTTATATTTCAGAGCAAGGGCTTGTAGCGTAATGGATAACGCGTCTGCCTTCGAAGCAGAAGATTCCAGGTTCGAGTCCTGACAAGCTCGGTATTAACATTTAAAATGATAATTAGAGTATAACGGAAGGGAAATTTATAATATCGCAATGCTTCAATAGCATCTAGATAAACAGCTAACGGGCTTGTGGCGCAATGGATAACGCGTCTGCCTTCGAAGCAGAAGATTCCAGGTTTGAGTCTTGGCGAGCTCGGTTTTTGTTTTAGTGAAAGATCTTTTATGCGTCATAAAAAATGCATAAATACAATGTTTGGAATAGTTTTTTATAGTAGAAAGCAAGGGCTTCTAGCGTAATGGATAACGCGTCTGCTTTCGAAGCAGAAGATTCCAGGTTCGAGTCCTGGTGAGCTCGGTATTAACATTTAAAGATGATAATTAGAGTATAACGGAAGGGAAATTTATAATATCGCAAGGCTTCAATAGCATCTAGATAAACAGCTAACGGGCTTGTGGCGCAATGGATAACGCGTCTGCCTTCGAAGCAGAAGATTCCAGGTTCGAGTCCTGGCGAGCTCGGTGTTTGTTTTAGTGAAAGATCGTTTATGCGTCATAAAAAATGCATAAATACAATGTTTGGAAAAGTTTTTTATTGTAGAAAGCAAGGGCTTGTAGCGTAATGGATTACTCGTCTGCCTGCGGAGCAGAAGATTCCAGGTTTGAGTCCTGGCGAGCTCGGTGTTTGTTTTAGTGAAAGATCTTTTTTGCGTCATAAAAAATGCATAAATACAATATTTGGGAAAGTTTTTTATAGAAGAAAGCAAGGGCTTATAGCGTAATGGATAACGCGTCTGCCTTCGAAGCAGAAGATTCCAGGTTCGAGTCTTGGCGAGCTCGTTATTAACATTTAAAGATGATAATTAGAGTATAACGGAAGGGAAATTTATAATATTGCAATGCTTCAATAGCATCTAGATAAACAGCTAACGGGCTTGTGGCGCAGTGGATAACGCGTCTGCCTTCGAAGCAGAAGATTCCAGGTTCGAGTCCTGGCAACCTCGGTGTTTGTTTTAGTAAAAGATCTTTTATGCGTCATTAAAAATGCATAAATACAATGTTTGGAAAAGTTTTTTATATTAGAGAGCAAGGGCTTGTAGCGTAATGGATAACGCGTCTGCCTTCGAAGCAGAAGATTCCAGGTTCGAGTCCTGGCAAGCTCGGTGTTTGTTTTAGTGAAAGATCTTTTATGCGTCATAAAAAATGCATAAATACAATGTTTGGAAAAGTTTTTTTATAGTGGAAAGCAAGGGCTTTTAGCGTAATGGATAACGCGTCTGCCTTCGAAGCAGAAGATTCCAGGTTCGAGTCTTGGCGAGCTTGGTATTAACATTTAAAGATGATAATCAGAATATAACGGAAGGGAAATTTATAATATTGCAATGCTTCAATAGCATATAGATAAACAGCTAACGGGCTTGTGGCGCAATGGATAACGCGTCTGCCTACGGAGCAGAAAATTCCAGGTTCGAGTCCTGGCGAGCTTGGTATTAACATTTAAAGATGATAATTAGAGTATAACGGAAGGGAAATTTATAATATTGCAATGCTTCAATAGCATCTAGATAAACAGCTAACGGGCTTGTGGCGCAATGGATAACGGGTCTGCCTACGGAGCAGAAGATTCCATGTTCGAGTCCTGGCAACCTCGGTGTTTGTTTTAGTAAACGATCTTTTATGCGTCATTAAAAATGCATAAATACAATGTTTGGAAAAGTTTTTTATATTAGAGAGCAAGGGCTTGTAGCGTAATGGATAACGCGTCTGCCTTCGAAGCAGAAGATTCCAGGTTCGAGTCCTGGCGAGCTCGGTGTTTGTTTTAGTGAAAGATCTTTTATGCGTCATAAAAAATGCATAAATACAATGTTTGGAAAAGTTTTTTATAGAAGAAAGCAAGGGCTTGTAGCGTAATGGATAACGCGTCTGCCTTCGAAGCAGAAGATTCCAGGTTCGAGTCCTGGCGACCTCGGTGTTTGTTTTAGTGAAATATCGTTTATGCGTCATAAAAAATGCATAAATACAATGTTTGGAAATGTTTTTTATGGTAGAAAGCAAGGGCTTGTAGCGTAATGGATTACTCGTCTGCCTGCGGAGCAGAAGATCAAGGTTCGAGTCCTGGCGAGTTCGGTGTTTGTTTTAGTGAAAGATCTTTTTTGCGTCATAAAAAATGCATAAATACAATGTTTGGAAAAGTTTTTTATAGTAGAAAGCAAGGGCTTGTAGCGTAATGGATAACGCGTCTTTCTTCGAAGCAGAAGATTCCAGGTTCGAGTCTTGGCGAGCTCGATATTAACATTTAAAGATGATAATTAGAGTATAACGGAAGGGAAATTTATAATATTGCAATGCTTCAATAGCATATAGATAAACAGCTAACGGGCTTGTGGCGCAATGGATAACGCGTCTGCCTACGGAGCAGAAAATTCCAGGTTCGAGTCCTGGCGAGCTTGGTATTATCATTTAAAGATGATAATTAGAGTATAACGGAAGGGAAATTTATAAAATTGCAATGCTCCAATAGCATCTAGATAAACAACTAACGGGCTTGTGGCGCAATGCATAACGCGTCTGCCTTCGAAGCAGCAGATTCCAGGTTCGAGTCCTGACAAGCTCGGTGTTTGTTTTAGTGAAAGATCTTTTATGCGTCATAAAAAATGCATAAATACAATGTTTGGAAAAGTTTTTTTATAGTGGAAAGCAAGGGCTTTTAGCGTAATGGATAACGCGTCTGCCTTCGAAGCAGAAGATTCCAGGTTCGAGTCTTGGCGAGCTTGGTATTAACATTTAAAGATGATAATCAGAATATAACGGAAGGGAAATTTATAATATTGCAATGCTTCAATAGCATATAGATAAACAGCTAACGGGCTTGTGGCGCAATGGATAACGGGTCTGCCTACGGAGCAGAAGATTCCATGTTCGAGTCCTGGCAACCTCGGTGTTTGTTTTAGTAAACGATCTTTTATGCGTCATTAAAAATGCATAAATACAATGTTTGGAAAAGTTTTTTATATTAGAGAGCAAGGGCTTGTAGCGTAATGGATAACGCGTCTGCCTTCGAAGCAGAAGATTCCAGGTTCGAGTCCTGGCGAGCTCGGTGTTTGTTTTAGTGAAAGATCTTTTATGCGTCATAAAAAATGCATAAATACAATGTTTGGAAAAGTTTTTTATAGTAGAAAGCAAGGGCTTGTAGCGTAATGGATAACGCGTCTGCCTTCGAAGCAGAAGATTCCAGGTTCGAGTCCTGGCGACCTCGGTGTTTGTTTTAGTGAAATATCGTTTATGCGTCATAAAAAATGCATAAATACAATGTTTGGAAATGTTTTTTATAGTAGAAAGCAAGGGCTTGTAGCGTAATGGATTACTCGTCTGCCTGCGGAGCAGAAGATTCCAATTCGAGTCCTGGCGAGTTCGGTGTTTGTTTTAGTGAAAGATCTTTTTTGCGTCATAAAAAATGCATAAATACAATGTTTGGAAAAGTTTTTTATAGTAGAAAGCAAGGGCTTGTAGCGTAATGGATAACGCGTCTTTCTTCGAAGCAGAAGATTCCAGGTTCGAGTCTTGGCGAGCTCGGTGTTTGTTTTAGTAAAAGATCTTTATGCGTCATAAAAAATGCATAAATACAATGTTTGGAAATTTTTTTATAGTAGAAAGCAAGGGCTTGTAGCGTACTGGGTAACGCGTCTGCCTTCGAAGCAGAAGATTCCAGGTTCGAGTCTTGGCGAGCTCGGTATTAACATTTAAAGATGATAATCAGAGTATAACGGAAGGGAAATTTATAATATTGCAATGCTTCAATAGCATATAGATAAACAGCTAACGGGCTTGTGGCGCAATGGATAACGCGTCTGCCTACGGAGCAGAAAATTCAAGGTTCGAGTCCTGGCGAGCTTGGTATTAACATTTAAAGATGATAATTAGAGTATAATGGAAGGGAAATTTATAATATTGCAATGCTTCAAAAGCATCTAGATAAACAGCTAACGGGCTTGTGGCGCAATGGATAACGCGTCTGCCTACGGAGCAGAAGATTCCATGTTCGAGTCCTGGCAACCTCGGTGTTTGTTTTAGTGAAAGATCTTTTTTGCGTCATAAAAAATGCATAAATACAATGTTTGGAAAAATTTTTTATAGAAGAAAGCAAGGGCTTGTAACGTAATGGATAACGCGTCTGGCTTCGAAGCAGAAGATTCCAGGTTCGAGTCTTAGCGAGCTAGGTATTAACATTTAAAGATGATAATCAGAGTATAACGGAAGGGAAATTTATAATATTGCAATGCTTCAATAGCATATAGATAAACAGCTAACGGGCTTGTGGCGCAATGGATAACGCGTCTGCCTACGGAGCAGAAAATTCCAGGTTCGAGTCCTGGCGAGCTTGTTATTAACATTTAAAGATGATAATTAGAGTATAACGGAAGGATAATTTATAATATTGCAATGCTTCAATAGCATCTAGATAAACAGCTAACGGGCTTGTGGCGCAATGGATAACGCGTCTGCCTACGGAGCAGAAGATTCCATGTTCGAGTCCTGGCAACGTCGATGTTTGTTCTAGTAAACGATCTTTTATGCGTCATTAAAAATGCACAAATACAATGTTTGGAAAAGTTTTTTATATTAGAGAGCAAGGGCTTGTAGCGTAATGGATAACGCGTCTGGCTTCGAAGCAGAAGATTCCAGGTTCGAGTCCTGGCGAGCTCGGTGTTTGTTTTAGTGAAAGATCTTTTTTGCGTCATAAAAAATGCATAAATACAATGTTTGGAAAAGTTTTTTATAGTAGAAAGCAAGGGCTTGTAGCGTAATGGATAACGCGTCTGTCTTCGAAGCAGAAGATTCCAGGTTCGAGTCTTGACGAGCTCGGTATTAACATTTAAAGATGATAATTAGAGTATAACGGAAGGGAAATTTATAATATTGCAATGCTTCAATAGCATATAGATAAACAGCTGACGGGCTTGTGGCGCAATGGATAACGCGTCTGCCTACGGAGCAGAAAATTCCAGGTTCGAGTCCTGGCGAGCTTGGTATTAACATTTAAAGATGATAATTAGAGTATAACGGAAGGGAAATTTATAATATTGCAATGCTTCAATAGCATCTAGATGAACAGCTAGCGGGCTTGTGGCGCAATGGATAACGCGTCTGCCTACGGAGCAGAAGATTCCAGGTTCGAGTCCTGGCAACCTCGGTGTTTGTTTTAGTAAAAGATCTTTTATGCGTCATTAAAAATGCAAAAATACAATGTTTGGAAAAGTTTTTTATATTAGAAAACAAGGGCTTGTAGCGTAATGGATAACGCGTCTGCCTTCGAAGCAGAAGATTCCAGGTTCGAGTCCTGGCAAGCTCGGTGTTTGTTTTAGTGAAAGATCTTTTATGCGTCATAAAAAATGCATAAATACAATGTTTGGAAAAGTTTTTTATAGTAGAAAGGAAGGGCTTGTAGCGTAATGGATAACGCGTCTGCCTTCGAAGAAGAAGATTCCAGGTTCGAGTCCTGGCGAGCTCGGTGTTTGTTTTAGTGAAAGATCTTTTTTGCGTCATAAAAAATGCATAAATACAATGTTTGGAAAATTTTTTTAAAGTAGAAAGCAAGGGCTTGTAGCGTAATGGATAACGCGTCTGCCTTCGAAGCAGAAGATTCCAGGTTCGAGTCTTGGCGAGCTCGGTATTAACATTTAAAGATGATAATTAGAGTATAACGGAAGGGAAATTTATAATATTGCAATGCTTCAATAGCATATAGATAAACAGCTAACGGGCTTGTGGCGCAATGGATAACGCGTCTGCCTACGGAGCAGAAGATTCCATGTTCGAGTCCTGGCAATCTCGGTGTTTGTTTTAGTAAACGATCTTTTATGCGTCATTAAAAATGCATAAATACAATGTTTGGAAAAGTTTTTTATAGTAGAAAGCAAGGGCTTGTAGCGTAATGGATAATGCGTCTGCCTTCGAAGCAGAAGATTCCAGGTTCGAGTCCTGGCGAGCTCGGTATTAACATTTAAAGATGATAATTAGAGTATAACGGAAGGGAAATTTATAATATTGCAATGCTTCAATAGCATCTAGAAAAACAGCTAACGGGCTTGTGGCGCAATGGATAACGCGTCTGCCTTCGAAGCAGAAGATTCCAGGTTCGAGTCTTGGCGAGCTCGGTATTAACATTTAAAGATGATAATTAGAGTATAACGGAAGGGAAATTTATAATATTGCAATGCTTCAATAGCATCTAGATAAACAGCTAACGGGCTTGTGGCGCAATGGATAACGCGTCTGCCTACGGAGCAGAAGATTCCAGGTTCGAGTCCTGGCAACCTCGGTGTTTGTTTTAGTAAAAGATCTTTTATGCGTCATTAAAAATGCATAAATACAATGTTTGGAAAAGTTTTTTATATTATAGAGCAAGGGCTTGTAGCGTAATGGATAACGCGTCTGCCTTCGTAGCAGAAGATTCCAGGTTCGAGTCCTGGCAAGCTCGGTGTTTGTTTTAGTGAAAGATCTTTTATGCGTCATAAAAAATGCATAAATACAATGTTTGGAAAAGTTTTTTATAGTAGAAAGCAAGGGCTTTTAGCGTAATGGATAACGCGTCTGTCTTCGAAGTAGAAGATTCCAGGTTCGAGTTTTGGCAAGCTCGGAATAAACATTTAAAGATGATTATTAGAGTACAACGTAGGAGAAATTTATAATATTGCAATGCCTCAATAGCATTTTGATCGACCTCTAACGGGCTTGTAGCGTAATGGATTACTCGTCTGCCTGCGGAGCAGAAGATTCCAGGTTCGAGTCCTGTCGAGCTCGGTATTGTACTTAAAGATGATAATTAGAGTATAACGGAAGGGAAATTTATAATATTGCAATGCTTCAATAGCATCTAGATAAACAGCTAACGGGCTTGTGGCGCAATGGATAACGCGTCTGCCTACGGAGCAGAAGATTCCATGTTCGAGTCCTGGCAACCTCGGTGTTTGTTTTAGTAAACGATCTTTTATGCGTCATTAAAAATGCATAAATACAATGTTTGGAAAAGTTTTTTATATTAGAGAGCAAGGGCTTGTAGCGTAATGGGTAACGCGTCTGCCTTCGAAGACGAAGATTCCAGGTTCGAGTCTTGGCGAGCTCGGTATTAACATTTAAAGATGATACTTAGAGTATAACGGAAGGGAAATTTATAATATTGCAATGCTTCAATAGCATATAGATGAACAGCAAACGGGCTTGTGGCGCAATGGATAACGCGTCTGCCTACGGAGCAGAAGATTCCATGTTCGAGTCCTGGCAACCTCGGTGTTTGTTTTAGTGAAAGATCTTTTATGCGTCATAAAAAATGCATAAATACAATGTTTGGAAAAGTTTTTTATAGTAGAAAGCAAGGGCTTGTAGCGTAATGGATAACGCGTCTGCCTTCGAAGCAGAAGATTCCAGGTTCGAGTCTTGGCGAGCTCGGTATTAACATTTAAAGATGATAATTAGAGTATAACGGAAGGGAAATTTATAATATTGCAATGCTTCAATAGCATATAGATAAACAGCTAACGGGCTTGTGGCGCAATGGATAACGCGTCTGCCTACGGAGCAGAAGATTCCATGTTCGAGTCCTGGCAACCTCGGTGTTTGTTTTAGTAAACGATCTTTTATGCGTCATTAAAAATGCATAAATACAATGTTTGGAAAAGTTTTTTATATTAGAGAGCAAGGGCTTGTAGCATAATGGATAACGCGTCTGCCTTCGAAGCAGAAGATTCCAGGTTCGAGTACTGGCGAGCTCGGTGTTTGTTTTAGTGAAAGATCTTTTATGCGTCATAAAAAATGCATAAATACAATGTTTGGAAAAGTTTTTTATAGTAGAAAGCAAGGGCTTGTAGCGTAATGGATTACTCGTCTGCCTGCGGAGCAGAAGATTCCAGGTTCGAGTCCTGTCGTGCTCGGTATTGTATTTAAAGATGATAATTAGAGTATAACGGAAGGGAAATTTATAATATTGCAATGCTTCAATAGCATCTAGATAAACAGCTAACGGGCTTGTGGCGCAATGGATAACGCGTCTGCCTACGGAGCAGAAGATTCCATGTTCGAGTCCTGGCAACCTCGGTGTTTGTTTTAGTGAAAGATCTTTTATGCGTCATAAAAAATGCATAAATACAATGTTTGGAAAAGTTTTTTATAGTAGAAAGCAAGGGCTTGTAGCGTAATGGATAATGCGTCTGCCTTCGAAGCAGAAGATTCCAGGTTCGAGTCCTGGCGAGCTCGGTATTAACATTTAAAGATGATAATTAGAGTATAACGGAAGGGAAATTTATAATATTGCAATGCTTCAATAGCATCTAGATAAACAGCTAGCGGGCTTGTGGCGCAATGGATAACGCGTCTGCCTACGGAGCAGAAGATTCCAGGTTCGAGTCCTGGCAACCTCGGTATTAATATTTAAAGATGAAAATTGAGTATAACGGAAGGGAAATTTATAATGTTGCAATGCTTCAATAGCATCTAGATAAACAGCTAACGGGCTTGTGGCGCAATGGATAACGCGTCTGCCTACGGAGCAGAAGATTCCAGGTTCGAGTTTTGGCAAGCTCGGTGTTTGTTTTAGTAAAAGATCTTTATGCGTCATAAAAAATGCTTAAATACAATGTATGGAAAAGTTGTTTATAATAAGGAGCAAGAGCTTGAAGCGTAATGGATAAAGCGTCTGGCTTCGAAGCAGAAGGTTCCAGGTTCGTGTCTTGGCAATCTCGGTATTAATATTTAAAGATGAAAATTGAGTATAACGGAAGGGAAATTTATAATGTTGCAATGCTTCAATAGCATCTAGATAAACAGCTAACGGGCTTGTGGCGCAATGGATAACGCGTCTGCCTACGGAGCAGAAGATTCCAGGTTCGAGTCCTGGCAACCTCGGTATTAATATTTAAAGATGAAAATTGAGTATAACGGAAGGGAAATTTATAATGTTGCAATGCTTCAATAGCATCTAGATAAACAGCTAACGGGCTTGTGGCGCAATGGATAACGCGTCTGCCTACGGAGCAGAAGATTCCAGGTTCGAGTTTTGGCAAGCTCGGTGTTTGTTTTAGTAAAAGATCTTTATGCGTCATAAAAAATGCTTAAATACAATGTATGGAAAAGTTGTTTATAATAAGGAGCAAGAGCTTGAAGCGTAATGGATAAAGCGTCTGGCTTCGAAGCAGAAGGTTCCAGGTTCGTGTCTTGGCAATCTCGGAATAAACATTTAAAGATGATTATTAGAGTACAACGTAGGAGAAATTTATAATATGGCAATGCCTCAATAGCATTTTGATCGACCTCTAACGGGCTTGTCGCGCAATGGATTACGCGACTGCAACGGAGCAGAAGGTTCCAGGTTCGTGTCTTGGCAATCTCGGAATAAACATTTAAAGATGATTATTAGAGTACAACGTAGGAGAAATTTATAATATGGCAATGCCTCAATAGCATTTTGATCGACCTCTAACGGGCTTGTCGCGCAATGGATTACGCGACTGCAACGGAGCAGAAGATTCCAGGTTCGAGTCCTGGCGAGCTCGGTATTAACATTTAAAGATGATAATTAGAGTATAACGGAAGGGAAATTTATAATATTGCAATGCTTCAATAGCATATAGATAAACAGCTAACGGGCTTGTGGCGCAATGGATAACGCGTCTGCCTACGGAGCAGAAGATTCCAGGTTCGAGTCCTGGCGAGCTCGGTATTAATATTTAAAGATGAAAATTGAGTATAACGGAAGGGAAATTTATAATGTTGCAATGCTTCAATAGCATCTAGATAAACAGCTAACGGGCTTGTGGCGCAATGGATAACGCGTCTGCCTACGGAGCAGAAGATTCCAGGTTCGAGTTTTGGCAAGCTCGGTGTTTGTTTTAGTAAAAGATCTTTATGCGTCATAAAAAATGCTTAAATACAATGTATGGAAAAGTTGTTTATAATACGGAGCAAGAGCTTGAAGCGTAATGGATAAAGCGTCTGGCTTCGAAGCAGAAGGTTCCAGGTTCGTGTCTTGGCAATCTCGGAATAAACATTTAAAGATGATTATTAGAGTACAACGTAGGAGAAATTTATAATATGGCAATGCCTCAATAGCATTTTGATCGACCTCTAACGGGCTTGTCGCGCAATGGATTACGCGACTGCAACGGAGCAGAAGATTCCAGGTTCGAGTCCTGGCGAGCTCGGTATTAACATTTAAAGATGATAATTAGAGTATAACGGAAGGGAAATTTATAATATTGCAATGCTTCAATAGCATATAGATAAACAGCTAACGCGCTTGTGGCGCAATGGATAACGCGTCTGCCTACGGAGCCGAAAATTCCAGGTTCGAGTCCTGGCGAGCTCGGTATTAACATTTAAAGATGATAATTAGAGTATAACGGAAGGGAAATTTATAATATTGCAATGCTTCAATAGCATCTAGATAAACAGCTAACGGGCTTGTGGCGCAATGGATAACGCCTCTGCCTACGGAGCAGAAGATTCCAGGTTCAAGTCCTGGCAAGCTCGGTGTTTGTTTTAGTGAAAGATCTTTTATGCGTCATAAAAAATGCATAAATACAATGTTTGGAAAAGATTTTAATAGTAGAAAGCAAGGGCTTTCAGCGTAATGGATAACGCGTCTGCCTGCGAAGCAGAAGATTCCAGGTTCGAGTCCTGGCGAGCTCTTTATTAACATTTAAAGATGATAATTAGAGTATAACGGAAGGGAAATTTATAATATTGCAATGCTTCAATAGCATATAGATAAACAGCTAACGGGCTTGTGGCGCAATGGATAACGCGTCTGCCTACGGAGCAGAAGATTCCATGTTCGAGTCCTGGCAACCTCGGTGTTTGTTTTAGTAAACGATCTTTTATGCGTCATTAAAAATGCATAAATACAATGTTTGGAAAAGTTTTTTATATTAGAGAGCAAGGGCTTTCAGCGTAATGGATAACGCGTCTGCCTGCGAAGCAGAAGATTCCAGGTTCGAGTCCTGGCGAGCTCTTTATTAACATTTAAAGATGATAATTAGAGTATAACGGAAGGGAAATTTATAATATTGCAATGCTTCAATAGCATCTAGATAAACAGCTAGCGGGCTTGTGGCGCAATGGATAACGCGTCTGCCTACGGAGCAGAAGATTCCAGGTTCGAGTCCTGGCAACCTCGGTGTTTGTTTTAGTGTGTAATATTTCACGAAATTAATTGTCAGAGTTTAAAAACGTTCAGATTAATTTATTGTAAATTGACATTCCTTTACAGTGCGTTTTAAAATATGAGGTTGAATTTACTAAACAAAACAAACAACTACTACTGATTCTCCTTCGCGATTACATGCCTAGATTACAACTCTGAATGATAACAAAAAATAAATTTAGTCACGTGATTTAGATAACGTTTAAAGCATTAAAGTCTAACAATTCTAGCTATTTTTTGACCTAATTTTAATCTATTTTTTATAACAATATTTTACACTCCCCACCGATGGCGAGATTCCGAGTCCATCTTCTTGAGTTTTAACCAATTTCGAGGGGACATATTAGGTTAATTGGACGTTTGACGATAACACTGCTTGGCAGCCGGATTGAACAAGATCGGATTTTCCCGTCTCTGCCCTCGTACACCTCTTCGACTCTGACCAACTTCCAGATGTGACGGGGAAGACTATCTTCTTTAAGCAACGCCATCTCGCCAGGTTGAATGACATGAGTTGATGTTCGTCCGGATATTTCGTGTGCTGACTTTAACTCAAGAAGGTACTCCTTTCGCCATCTCGTCCAAAATTGAGACAGTAATTTTTCTTGGTGTCTCCATCTGCGTCGTAATTCATCCTTGTTTTCGCCAATAGTTAGATTTGTCTTATTATCTGGAGGTAGTGATAGTATTCGACGACCAATTAGAAAATGTGCGGGCGTTAAAGGTTCTTCACTAGCGTCTTCACTGATATAGGTTATGGGACGAGAGTTCAAGATAGCTTCAACTTCCGTTAGTACAGTGGTTATTTCTTCGAAATTTAAGTATGATCGACCCAGAATCTTCTTAAGACAGAATTTCGTTGAACGGACTAAACGTTCGTAAAAACCGCCCCACCAGGCAGCACGCTCTATAATGTATTTCCATACGATTCCTTGTTGGCCAAAGAATTCCTTGATCTCGTCGTTCTTTATTCGCTTCCAAAGCAATCCCAACTCCCGATCCGCTCTTTTAAATGATTTTGCGTTATCACTGTATATGACCTTGACCATGCCTCGCCTCGAAATGAATCTTCGGAATGACAGAAGAAACGATTTAGTCGACATGTCAGAAACCAATTCTAAATGGAGCGCTCTCGTTACACCGCAAGTAAAGAGTGCTATGTAAGATTTGCTCTTTTCCTTCGAATCCTTGGTGTAGATTGGTCCGGCAAAATCGAGACCGGTGACCTCAAATGGCTCAGCTTGCCGTATTCTGTCCGCTGGTAAGGGCGCAGTATCTTCTATGACCGGTTTTACACGAAGTTTCTTACAAATTAGGCATTGGCCAAGTCGTTTCTTGATCTGTTGTCTTGCTTTTATGATCCAGAATCGTTCTCGAATTTGAGCTAATGTTGAAGTCGTTCCTAGATGCATCACTTGTTCATGAGCCAGGTCAATTTGCAGTTCAGAAAATCGGTTTCCCGCCGGTAAAATAATGGGATGCTTTTGGCCAAATGAAAATTCGGAATGTTGTAATCGACCGCCAATACGTATAACTTGGTCGTCGTCGAGAAATGGATTGTATTTCACCAATGAAGAATTTTTAGGCAAGACTTCGTTAAGCTTTAAGCATTTTACAACATCTGGGAAACTTTCTCGTTGAATCTGTCTAATCCAGTAAATTTCGGCTTGCTTAAGTTCTTCGGCGTTCAAAACTTCGAGATTTCTAGCTTCTTTGTGACTTCTTAAGTTAGAGATGTAACGAAGAATCCATGCAGTTATTCTATTGATTTTCCTTATTGAACTGTACTTGTCCAATTTTAGCAACGGCTGGCGAGTTTCGACCTTGCAAACATTTAGTGAAAGGGCGTCTTGATTGACTCGCAGCTCATGAAGTACTTCGTTTTCATCTTCTGAGGGTTTATTCTTCGGCCATTGAGCTTCCGGTTGTTTCAGCCAAATAGGACCATTCCACCAAATTTCATTTAATATTAAGACTTCAGCGCTTTGTCCTCTGCTAAGATAATCTGCAGGATTATCCACTCCCTTGCAATGATTCCAGGACGATTTGTCGGTCAACTTTTGTATTTCAATTACTCTGTTACTGACGAAAGGTTTCCAACGGGTAGCTTGACCTTTGATCCAATGTATGGTTATGGCAGAGTCGCTCCAAAGGTACATCGTAGGATTCTTGTCATTGAAGTTTAGTTTCAGTCGGTTGGAAAGTCTTGCTCCAATTAGGGCACCCGGTTACTCTAGCCTTGGGATTGTTACTGGTTTGATTGGCGCCACTCTAGATTTAGAGCCTATAAGCCTGACATATATTTGACCATCCTTAGATATGCTTCTTAGATATATGCAAGCTCCGTATGCCCTTGTGCTCGCATCCGTAAAACAATGTAATTGCAGCGAAGATTCAAGATATTGGATTTCTGATGGCAGGTAGTTTCGTGGTATTCTTAATTCGCTTAATTTTGACAATTCTTTACACCAAGATTTCCATTGTTGAGTCAGTTCTTCGGGTAATTCTTCATCCCATGTGCATTGTTTCTCCCAGATGGATTGAAAAATAATCTTGATTGT
This sequence comes from Phalangium opilio, assembly GCF_054372755.1. Taxonomy (NCBI): domain Eukaryota; kingdom Metazoa; phylum Arthropoda; class Arachnida; order Opiliones; family Phalangiidae; genus Phalangium; species Phalangium opilio. The sequence goes on from NW_028324205.1 coordinate 1,837,814, forward strand.
CACGGTAAATGGCGTAATGAGTCCCAATGGATCGAATATTCTAGCTGAAGCGCTAAGGACACATCTCTTCGTGTTTTGAAGCGATGATAAGTATCCCAGAAGTCCTTCAATGTTAAAGATGAAATGGTCGCTAATCTTGTCCCAAGATAATCCCAGTACTTTAAGTGCACAAGGCGATGAGAATAAGACTTGTTCTTCCTTAGATTCTTGCCAACCTTGTTCCTTCCATTTATCTTCAAGTATTCTGGAGTTAGTGTGCCATTTTCTAAGATACATTCCAGCTTCCGACATAATCTCCTTTGCCTCCTTGGAGTGTCGAAATGCATCGTCGTCACAGTGAGCGCCGGATATCAGATCGTCAACATATAGATCTTTGTTCAGCTTTTCACACGTCTCGCCATATCGTTCCTTATATTTCTTCAAGTGGATTCGGACTGTTCCAGCAAGTACAAATGGGCTTGATGTGGTACCAAATACGATTCTTGTGAACCGATACGTGTCTATCTTGAGATTTTCCGTCGACGCTGTCGGGTTATCTGACCACAGGAAGCGAACTGAATTTCTGTCTTCTTTCTTCAACGATATTTGTAAAAAGGCTTGCGCAACGTCGGAAATAATTGCTACTTTGTAGGTTCTGAATCGTACAAGGACATCCAATATGTCAGGATTGAGGTTCGGTCCCGACAGAAGGCAGTCGTTTAGGGATGGACTTCCAAGGTCATGAGCGGATCCATCGAAGACAATTCTAACCTTCGTTGTTAATCGATCTTCTTTGATTACAGGTTGGTGAGGTAAGTAGAACATTCTTGACGGTTCGTTGTCTTCTTGAGAAATTCGTTCTATTATTCCTTTTAGCTGGTAGTCCTTCATTATGGCCTGGTAGTGTGACAGAAGTAACGGATCTTGTTTAAATCTTCTTATCAAACTCAGAAATCGCTTTTTTGCACCGTTGAAATTATTCGTGAGTTCTTCATGCTCATCTTTCCAAGGCCACGGAACTTCATACCGTCCGTCAACAAATCGAATGCCTTCCTCTAATTTCCGTAATGCTTCATTATTGTGAATGGTTGGTTGAGTTCCAGTGTTTAGAATCCCCAATGATTCGATTTCCCAATGAGCCTGGAGAATCTTTGAAACTTCTTCATCTTCTACAAGGACCTTGGAGATTAAGGTAGACGAGCGTTCTGAACTGGCTTGAAGGCTCAAGACCGAGGTTGGACCATAAATAAGCCATCCCAATTCGCTTTCAAGAGCCACCAAATTTTCATCGAGCCGCTTGATGTCTCCGGTCACAATTTGCCAATAGTACTCCAATCCTATTAAGATTTCCACTTCACCCGGATAGATCTGGTCTTTTGGTACTTGATCAGCGAGTGTCAAGTACTTGGATCCGAGAATTTTTCTTACGTTTTCGCCGGGAATTTCAACCATCGCTGATGTTATTTCATCTGACTCTACTGCTTCGATGTTAATGGTTTTGCCGTTAAATAAGCTTGTGATTGAAATCTTCACTCTGCGACATCTCATTGATTTAGGAGCTCCACCTCCAAATGCGTATATTTGTAACAGTTCTTCTCCAACGACCGGAAATCCGAATTCTTCTGAAGTCTTTCTTTTGATAAACGTTCTCTGGCTACCTCCGTCTAACAGTATTCGTACTAGCCTTTCTTCGTTTCCGTATTCGAGTCTCGCGACTGCTGTTTGAAGAAGAATGGTACTTGTCTTTCTTCCGGTCAACGTTGTAGCTGATACTATTGACGTTTCTTTATTCTGACCTTCGGTTTTGGAACCAGTGTCGCAAACAGCAGGATGATGTTTCCTTTGACATTTCGTGCATGTTGGTTTCACATAACAATTTCTCGCCAAATGACGCCCAGTGACGCAGAAATAACATCTGCCTTTCTTCTTCAGAATGGTTTTTCGAGCCTCCACGTCTTCAACCTTGTTACATTTTTCGGATTTATGGGAATCCTTGTCGCAAAATACGCAGGAATCAGTAGGGTGTGATATCGAGTTAAGAGCTGCAGCTGAATGATTTGGCTGTGACTTGTATCTCGCTTTAACTGGCCTTTCATCTGACACTTTAAATTGCTTCCGTGGTTCTTCGTATTCTTGCTTGATGTAAGTGAGACACCTTTCTCTACTTTCTACTTCATGACGTATGAAGTCCAAAATTCGAGTTACATCACTATCAGCGTCTGCGTCTTTTCGAAGTCGGCAATATTCCAGCGAGATATCTGGAGGTATAAGTTTCAAGACAATAGTTCCTATAACTCCACCAAACTTCCCTTCGGCTTCTCCTAGATTAAGTAAGCTTTTCACTTCGATTTCGCATTTGTCGTATAACTGTCTGAGAGCTTTTATGTCAGATGATCTTCTCACTGGTGCCATCTCGAGGAGGCGATTCGTATGCGCATTCCGGATATCTTCTTTACAACCAAACCGGTTAGTAAGCGTAGTAATGGCTTCTTCGTAGTTTTCATCGCTTAGGCTTAAACCCGCCACGGAACTGTAGGCTGTACCTCCCAGATACGATTTTAGATATACGAACTTGTCCACTGGTGTTAAGGACTTGTCTCTATGTACAGCTACTTCAAATTGAGGCCAAAAATTCATCCAATCGTTCATTTCCCCATAAAATTTCTTAAGTTCTAGCTGTGGCAGTCTAGTCGCCCTACTAGGTTCCCTTCGAGTGTTGACTTCTGGCATAGATTCTTCATTCGCCGTGCTGTTCAATCTTCGACTTGATCTACCCCTTCTTGTCCGTGTTAGCGTTCGTTTAATTTTCGTCATACAGCTGATAATGCCTTCTGTGTATTCTTCGAAAGCCTCCATTTCTGTTTGTAATTCTTCGTCATCAGACAGTTTGTCTTCTATTTCGTCATCCATTGTCTTTAACGTGGACCTTTTAGCCGTAAGTTGTTCTGATAAATCCTCAAGGGTATCCGATGAGTCGTTTTCGTCTTCGATGTACTTATTTATTTTGTTCACCAACTTTGTCACCATTCGCCTTTGCACTGCCCGCTTCTTCTTAATTTTTTCTAAATCCGCGATAACAGATTCCGCCATTTTAAACACTACAATCTGATAAATTTCGAGAAATTCGTGATACTAGACCGTTAATTGTACGCGACTAGCCTTCTGATAAACGTCCCGGGTTTCGGCACCATGTAATATTTCACGAAATTAATTGTCAGAGTTTAAAAACGTTCAGATTAATTTATTGTAAATTGACATTCCTTTACAGTGCGTTTTAAAATATGAGGTTGAATTTACTAAACAAAACAAACAACTACTACTGATTCTCCTTCGCGATTACATGCCTAGATTACAACTCTGAATGATAACAAAAAATAAATTTAGTCACGTGATTTAGATAACGTTTAAAGCATTAAAGTCTAACAATTCTAGTTATTTTTTGACCTAATTTTAATCTATTTTTTATAACAATATTTTACATAGTGAAAGATCTTTTATGCGTCATAAAAAATGCATAAATACAATGTTTGGAAAAGTTTTTTATAGTAAAAAGCAAGGGCTTGTAGCGTAATGGATAACGCGTCTGCCTTCGAAGCAGAAGATTCCAGGTTCGAGTCCTGGCGAGCTCGGTATTAATATTTAAAGATGAAAATTGATTATAACGGAAGGGAAATTTATAATGTTGCAATGCTTCAATAGCATCTAGATAAACAGCTAACGGGCTTGTGGCGCAATGGATAACGCGTCTGCCTACGGAGCAGAAGATTCCAGGTTCGAGTTTTGGCAAGCTCGGTGTTTGTTTTAGTAAAAGATCTTTATGCGTCATAAAAAATGCTTAAATACAATGTATGGAAAAGTTGTTTATAATACGGAGCAAGAGCTTGAAGCGTAATGGATAAAGCGTCTGGCTTCGAAGCAGAAGGTTCCAGGTTCGTGTCTTGGCAATCTCGGAATAAACATTTAAAGATGATTATTAGAGTACAACGTAGGAGAAATTTATAATATGGCAATGCCTCAATAGCATTTTGATCGACCTCTAACGGGCTTGTCGCGCAATGGATTACGCGACTGCAACGGAGCAGAAGATTCCAGGTTCGAGTCCTGGCGAGCTCGGTATTAACATTTAAAGATGATAATTAGAGTATAACGGAAGGGAAATTTATAATATTGCAATGCTTCAATAGCATATAGATAAACAGCTAACGGGCTTGTGGCGCAATGGATAACGCGTCTGCCTACGGAGCAGAAGATTCCAGGTTCGAGTCCTGGCGAGCTCGGTATTAATATTTAAAGATGAAAATTGAGTATAACGGAAGGGAAATTTATAATGTTGCAATGCTTCAATAGCATCTAGATAAACAGCTAACGGGCTTGTGGCGCAATGGATAACGCGTCTGCCTACGGAGCAGAAGATTCCAGGTTCGAGTTTTGGCAAGCTCGGTGTTTGTTTTAGTAAAAGATCTTTATGCGTCATAAAAAATGCTTAAATACAATGTATGGAAAAGTTGTTTATAATACGGTGCAAGAGCTTGAAGCGTAATGGATAAAGCGTCTGGCTTCGAAGCAGAAGGTTCCAGGTTCGTGTCTTGGCAATCTCGGAATAAACATTTAAAGATGATTATTAGAGTACAACGTAGGAGAAATTTATAATATGGCAATGCCTCAATAGCATTTTGATCGACCTCTAACGGGCTTGTCGCGCAATGGATTACGCGACTGCAACGGAGCAGAAGATTCCAGGTTCGAGTTCTGGCAAGATCGGTGTTTGTTTTAGTAAAAGATCTTTTATGCGTCATTAAAAATGCATAAATACAATGTTTGGAAAAGTTTTTTATATTAGAGAGCAAGGGCTTGTAGCGTTATGGATAACGCGTCTGCCTTCGAAGCAGAAGATTCCAGGTTCGAGTCCTGGCAACCTCGGTGTTTGTTTTAGTAAAAGATCTTTTATGCGTCATTAAAAATGCATAAATACAATGTTTGGAAAAGTTTTTTATATTAGAGAGCAAGGGCTTGTAGCGTAATGGATAACGCGTCTGCCTTCGAAGCAGAAGATTCCAGGTTCGAGTCCTGGCGAGCTCGGTGTTTGTTTTAGTGAAAAATCTTTTATGCGTCATAAAAAGTGCATAAATACAATGTTTGGAAAAGTTTTTTATAGTAGAAAGCAAGGGCTTGTAGCGTAATGGATAATGCGTCTGCCTTCGAAGCAGAAGATTCCAGGTTCGAGTCCTGGCGAGCTCGGTATTAATATTTAAAGATGATAATTGAGTGTAACGGAAGGGAAATTTATAAAGTTGCAATGCTTCAATAGCATCTAGATAAACAGCTAACGGGCTTGTGGCGCAATGGATAACGCGTCTGCCTACGGATCAGAAAATTCCAGGTTCGAGTCCTGGTGAGATCGGTATTAACATTTAAAGATGATAATTAGAGTATAACGGAAGGGAAATTTATAATATTGCAATGCTTCAATAGCATATAGATAAACAGCTAACGCGCTTGTGGCGCAATGGATAACGCGTCTGCCTACGGAGCCGAAAATTCCAGGTTCGAGTCCTGGCGAGCTCGGTATTAACATTTAAAGATGATAATTAGAGTATAACGGAAGGGAAATTTATAATATTGCAATGCTTCAATAGCATCTAGATAAACAGCTAACGGGCTTGTGGTGCAATGGATAACGCGTCTGCCTACGGAGCAGAAGATTTCAGGTTCAAGTCCTGGAAAGCTCGGTCTTTATTTTAGTGAAAGATCTTTATGCGTCAAAAAAATGCATAAATACAATGTTTGGAAAAGTTGTTTATCATACGGAGCAAGAGCTTGTAGCGTAATGGATAAAGCGTCTGGCTTCGAAGCAGAAGGTTCCAGGTTCGAGTCTTGGCAATCTCGGAATAAACATTTAAAGATGATTATTAGAGTACAACGTAGGAGAAATTTAAAATATTGCAATGCCTCAATAGCATATTGATCGACCTCTAACGGGCTTGTCGCGCAATGGATTACGCGTCTGCAACGGAGCAGAAGATTCCAGGTTCGAGTCCTGGCGAGCTCGGTATTAATATTTAAAGATGATAATTGAGTGTAACGGAAGGGAAATTTATAATATTGCAATGCTTCAATAGCATCTAGGTAAACAGCTAACGGGCTTGTGGCGCAATGGATAACGCGTCTGCCTACGGAGCAGAAAATTCCAGGTTCGAGTCCTGGCGAGCTCGGTATTAACATTTAAAGATGATAATTGGAGTATAACGGAAGGGAAATTTATAATATTGCAATGCTTCAATAGCATCTAGATAAACAGCTAACGGGCTTGTGGCGCAATGGATAACGCGTCTGCCTACGGAGCAGAAGATTCCAGGTTCGAGTCCTGGCAAGCTCGGTCTTTGTTTTAGTAAAAGATCTTTTATGCGTCATTAAACATGCATAAATACAATGTTTGGAAAAGTTTTATATGTTAGAGAGCAAGGGCTTGTAGCGTAATGGATAACGCGTCTGCCTTCGAAGCAGAAGATTCCAGGTTCGAGTCCTGGCGGGCTCGGTATTAACATTTAAAGATGATAATTAGAGTATAACGGAAGGGAAATTTATAATATTGCACTGCTTCAATAGCATCTAGGTAAACAGCTAACGGGCTTGTGGCGCAATGGATAACGCGTCTGCCTACGGAGCAGAAAATTCCAGGTTCGAGTCCTGGCGAGCTCGGTACTAACATTTAAAGATGATAATTAGAGTATAACGGAAGGGAAATTTATAATAATGCAATGCTTCAATAGCATCTAGATAAACAGCTAACGGGCTTGTGGCGCAATGGACAACGCGTCTGCCTACGGAGCAGAAGATTCCAGGTTCGAGTCCTGGCAAGCTCGGTGTTTGTTTTAGTGAAAGATCTTTTATGCGTCATTAAAAATGCATAAATACAATGTTTGGAAAAGTTTTTTATATTAGAGAACAAGGGCTTGTAGCGTAATGGATAACGCGTCTGCCTTCGAAGCAGAAGATTCCAGGTTCGAGTCCTGACAAGCTCGGTGTTTGTTTTAGTGAAAGATCTTTTATGCGTCATAAAAAATGCATAAATACAATGTTTGGAAAAGTTTTTTATAGTAGAAAGCCAGGGCTTGTAGCGTAATGGATTACGCGTCTGCCTGCGGAGCAGAAGATTCCAGGTTCGAGTCCTGGCGGGCTCGGGATTAACATTTAAAGATGATAATTAGAGTATAACGGAAGGGAAATTTATAATATTGCGATGCTTCAATAGCATCTAGATAAACAGCTAACGGGCTTGTGGCGCAATGGATAACGCGTCTGCCTACGGAGCGGAAAATTCCAGGTTCGAGTCCTGGCAAGCTCGGTGTTTGTTTTAGTGAAAGATCTTTTATGCGTCATTAAAAATGCATAAATACAATGTTTGGAAAAGTTTTTTATATTAGAGAGCAAGGGCTTGTAGCGTAATGGATAACGCGGTTGCCTTCGAAGCAGAAGATTCCAGGTTCGAGTCCTGGCGAGCTCGGTATTAACATTTAAAGATGATAATTAGAGTATAACGTAAGGGAAATTTAAAATATTGTAATGCTTCAATAGCATATAGATAAACAGCTAACGGGCATGTGGCGCAATGGATAACGCGTCTGCCTACGGAGCAGAAGATTCCAGGTTCGAGTTCTGGCAAGATCGGTGTTTGTTTTAGTAAAAGATCTTTTATGCGTCATTAAAAATGCATAAATACAATGTTTGGAAAAGTTTTTTATATTAGAGAGCAAGGGCTTGTAGCGTTATGGATAACGCGTCTGCCTTCGAAGCAGAAGATTTCAGGTTCGAGTCCTGGCAACCTCGGTGTTTGTTTTAGTAAAAGATCTTTTATGCGTCATTAAAAATGCATAAATACAATGTTTGGAAAAGTTTTTTATATTAGAGAGCAAGGGCTTGTAGCGTAATGGATAACGCGTCTGCCTTCGAAGCAGAAGATTCGAGGTTCGAGTCCTGGCGAGCTCGGTGTTTGTTTTAGTGAAAAATCTTTTATTCGTCATAAAAAGTGCATAAATACAATGTTTGGAAAAGTTTTTTATAGTAGAAAGCAAGGGCTTGTAGCGTAATGGATAATGCGTCTGCCTTCGAAGCAGAAGATTCCAGGTTCGAGTCCTGGCGAGCTCGGTATTAATATTTAAAGATGATAATTGAGTGTAACGGAAGGGAAATTTATAATGTTGCAATGCTTCAATAGCATCTAGATAAACAGCTAACGGGCTTGTGGCGCAATGGATAACGCGTCTGCCTACGGAGCAGAAGATTCCAGGTTCGAGTCCTGGCAACCTCGGTGTTTGTTTTAGTAAAAGATCTTTTATGCGTCATTAAAAATGCATAAATACAATGTTTGGAAAAGTTTTTTATATTAGAGAGCAAGGGCTTGTAGCGTAATGGATAACGCGTCTGCCTTCGAAGCGGAAGATTCCAGGTTCGAGTCCTGGCGAGCTCGGTGTTTGTTTTAGTGAAATATCTTTTATGCGTCATAAAAAATGCATAAATACAATGTTTGGAAAAGTTTTTTATAGTAGAAAGCAAGGGCTTGTAGCGTAATGGATAATGCGTCTGCCTTCGAAGCAGAAGATTCCAGGTTCGAGTCCTGGCGAGCTCGTTATTAATATTTAAAGATGATAATTGAGTATAACGGAAGGGAAATTTATAATGTTGCAATGCTTCAATAGCATCTAGATAAACAGCTAACGGGCTTGTGGCGCAATGGATAACGCGTCTGCCTACGGAGCAGAAGATTCCAGGTTCGAGTTTTGGCAAGCTCGGTGTTTGTTTTAGTAAAAGCTCTTTATGCGTCATAAAAAATGCATAAATACAGTGTTTGGAAAAGTTGTTTATAATACGGAGCAAGAGCTTGTAGCGTAATGGATAAAGCGTCTGGCTTCGAAGCAGACGGTTCCAGGTTAGAGTCTTGGCAATCTCGGAATAAACATTTAAAGATGATTATTAGAGTACAACGTAGGAGAAATTTATAATATTGCAATGCCTCAATAGCATTTTGATCGACCTCTAACGGGCTTGTCGCGCAATGGACTACGCGTCTGCCTGCGGAGCAGAAGATTCCAGGTTCGAGTCCTGGCGAGCTCGGTATTAACATTTAAAGATGATAATTAGAGTATAACGGAAGGGAAATTTAAAATATTGTAATGCTTCAATAGCATATAGATAAACAGCTAACGGGCTTGTGGCGCAATGGATAACGCGTCTGCCTACGGAGCAAAAAATTCCAGGTTCGAGTCCTGGCGAGCTCGGTATTAACATTTAAAGAAGATAATTAGAGTATAACGGAAGGGAAATTTATAATATTGCAATGCTTCAATAGCATCTAGATAAACAGCTAACGGGCTTGTGGCGCAATGGATAACGCGTCTGCCTACGGAGCAGAAGATTCCAGGTTCGAGTCCTGGCAACCTCGGTGTTTGTTTTAGTGAAATATCTTTTATGCGTCATAAAAAATGCATAAATACAATGTTTGGAAAAGTTTTTTATAGTAGAAAGCAAGGGCTTGTAGCGTAATGGATAATGCGTCTGCCTTCGAAGCAGAAGATTCCAGGTTCGAGTCCTGGCGAGCTCGGTATTAATATTTAAAGATGATAATTGAGTGTAACGGAAGGGAAATTTATAATGTTGCAATGCTTCAATAGCATCTAGATAAACAGCTAACGGGCTTGTGGCGCAATGGATAACGCGTCTGCCTACGGAGCAGAAGATTCCAGGTTCGAGTCCTGGCGAGCTCGGTGTTTGTTTTAGTGAAAGATCTATTATGCGTCATAAAAAATGCATAAATACAATGTTTGGAGAAGTTTTTTATAGTTGAAAGCAAGGTCTTGTAGCGTAATGGATTACGCGTCTGCCTGCGGAGCAGAAGATTCCAGGTTCGAGTCCTGGCGAGCTCGGTATTAACATTTAAAGATGATAATTAGAGTATAACGGAAGGGAAATTTAAAATATTGTAATGCTTCAATAGCATATAGATAAACAGCTAACGGGCTTGTGGCGCAATGGATAACGCGTCTGCCTACGGAGCAAAAAATTCCAGGTTCGAGTCCTGGCGAGCTCGGTATTAACATTTAAAGAAGATAATTAGAGTATAACGGAAGGGAAATTTATAATATTGCAATGCTTCAATAGCATCTAGATAAACAGCTAACGGGCTTGTGGCGCAATGGATAACGCGTCTGCCTACGGAGCAGAAGATTCCAGGTTCGAGTCCTGGCAACCTCGGTGTTTGTTTTAGTAAAAGATCTTTTATGCGTCATTAAAAATGCATAAATACAATGTTTGGAAAAGTTTTTTATATTAGAGAGCAAGGGCTTGTAGCGTAATGGATAACGCGTCTGCCTTCGAAGCGGAAGATTCCAGGTTCGAGTCCTGGCGAGCTCGGTGTTTGTTTTAGTGAAATATCTTTTATGCGTCATAAAAAATGCATAAATACAATGTTTGGAAAAGTTTTTTATAGTAGAAAGCAAGGGCTTGTAGCGTAATGGATAATGCGTCTGCCTTCGAAGCAGAAGATTCCAGGTTCGAGTCCTGGCGAGCTCGGTATTAATATTTAAAGATGATAATTGAGTGTAACGGAAGGGAAATTTATAATGTTGCAATGCTTCAATAGCATCTAGATAAACAGCTAACGGGCTTGTGGCGCAATGGATAACGCGTCTGCCTACGGAGCAGAAGATTCCAGGTTCGAGTTTTGGCAAGCTCGGTGTTTGTTTTAGTAAAAGCTCTTTATGCGTCATAAAAAATGCATAAATACAGTGTTTGGAAAAGTTGTTTATAGTTCGGAGCAAGAGCTTGTAGCGTAATGGATAAAGCGTCTGGCTTCGAAGCAGACGGTTCCAGGTTCGAGTCTTGGCAATCTCGGAATAAACATTTAAAGATGATTATTAGAGTACAACGTAGGAGAAATTTATAATATTGCAATGCCTCAATAGCATTTTGATCGACCTCTAACGGGCTTGTCGCGCAATGGATTACGCGTCTGCCTGCGGAGCAGAAGATTCCAGGTTCGAGTCCTGGCGAGCTCGGTATTAACATTTAAAGATGATAATTAGAGTATAACGGAAGGGAAATTTAAAATATTGTAATGCTTCAATAGCATATAGATAAACAGCTAACGGGCTTGTGGCGCAATGGATAACGCGTCTGCCTACGGAGCAAAAAATTCCAGGTTCGAGTCCTGGCGAGCTCGGTATTAACATTTAAAGAAGATAATTAGAGTATAACGGAAGGGAAATTTATAATATTGCAATGCTTCAATAGCATCTAGATAAACAGCTAACGGGCTTGTGGCGCAATGGATAACGCGTCTGCCTACGGAGCAGAAGATTCCAGGTTCGAGTCCTGGCAACCTCGGTGTTTGTTTTAGTGAAATATCTTTTATGCGTCATAAAAAATGCATAAATACAATGTTTGGAAAAGTTTTTTATAGTAGAAAGCAAGGGCTTGTAGCGTAATGGATAATGCGTCTGCCTTCGAAGCAGAAGATTCCAGGTTCGAGTCCTGGTGAGCTCGGTATTAATATTTAAAGATGATAATTGAGTGTAACGGAAGGGAAATTTATAATGTTGCAATGCTTCAATAGCATCTAGATAAACAGCTAACGGGCTTGTGGCGCAATGGATAACGCGTCTGCCTACGGAGCAGAAGATTCCAGGTTCGAGTCCTGGCGAGCTCGGTGTTTGTTTTAGTGAAAGATCTATTATGCGTCATAAAAAATGCATAAATACAATGTTTGGAGAAGTTTTTTATAGTAGAAAGCAAGGTCTTGTAGCGTAATGGATTACGCGTCTGCCTGCGGAGCAGAAGATTCCAGGTTCGAGTCCTGGCGAGCTCGGTATTAACATTTAAAGATGATAATTAGAGTATAACGGAAGGGAAATTTAAAATATTGTAATGCTTCAATAGCATATAGATAAACAGCTAACGGGCTTGTGGCGCAATGGATAACGCGTCTGCCTACGGAGCAAAAAATTCCAGGTTCGAGTCCTGGCGAGCTCGGTATTAACATTTAAAGAAGATAATTAGAGTATAACGGAAGGGAAATTTATAATATTGCAATGCTTCAATAGCATCTAGATAAACAGCTAACGGGCTTGTGGCGCAATGGATAACGCGTCTGCCTACGGAGCAGAAGATTCCAGGTTCGAGTCCTGGCAACCTCGGTGTTTGTTTTAGTAAAAGATCTTTTATGCGTCATTAAAAATGCATAAATACAATGTTTGGAAAAGTTTTTTATATTAGAGAGCAAGGGCTTGTAGCGTAATGGATAACGCGTCTGCCTTCGAAGCGGAAGATTCCAGGTTCGAGTCCTGGCGAGCTCGGTGTTTGTTTTAGTGAAATATCTTTTATGCGTCATAAAAAATGCATAAATACAATGTTTGGAAAAGTTTTTTATAGTAGAAAGCAAGGGCTTGTAGCGTAATGGATAATGCGTCTGCCTTCGAAGCAGAAGATTCCAGGTTCGAGTCCTGGCGAGGTCGGTATTAATATTTAAAGATGATAACTGAGTGTAACGGAAGGGAAATTTATAATGTTGCAATGCTTCAATAGCATCTAGATAAACAGCTAACGGGCTTGTGGCGCAATGGATAACGCGTCTGCCTACGGATCAGAAAATTCCAGGTTCGAGTCCTGGTGAGATCGGTATTAACATTTAAAGATGATAATTTGAGTATAACGGAAGGGAAATTTATAATATTGCAATGCTTCAATAGCATCTAGACAAACAGCTAACGGGCTTGTGGCGCAATGGATAACGCGTCTGCCTACGGAGCAGAAGATTCCAGGTTCGAGTTTTGGCAAGCTCGGTGTTTGTTTTAGTAAAAGCTCTTTATGCGTCATAAAAAATGCATAAATACAGTGTTTGGAAAAGTTGTTTATAGTTCGGAGCAAGAGCTTGTAGCGTAATGGATAAAGCGTCTGGCTTCGAAGCAGACGGTTCCAGGTTCGAGTCTTGGCAATCTCGGAATAAACATTTAAAGATGATTATTAGAGTACAACGTAGGAGAAATTTATAATATTGCAATGCCTCAATAGCATTTTGATCGACCTCTAACGGGCTTGTCGCGCAATGGATTACGCGTCTGCCTGCGGAGCAGAAGATTCCAGGTTCGAGTCCTGGCGAGCTCGGTATTAACATTTAAAGATGATAATTAGAGTATAACGGAAGGGAAATTTAAAATATTGTAATGCTTCAATAGCATATAGATAAACAGCTAACGGGCTTGTGGCGCAATGGATAACGCGTCTGCCTACGGAGCAAAAAATTCCAGGTTCGAGTCCTGGCGAGCTCGGTATTAACATTTAAAGAAGATAATTAGAGTATAACGGAAGGGAAATTTATAATATTGCAATGCTTCAATAGCATCTAGATAAACAGCTAACGGGCTTGTGGCGCAATGGATAACGCGTCTGCCTACGGAGCAGAAGATTCCAGGTTCGAGTCCTGGCAACCTCGGTGTTTGTTTTAGTGAAATATCTTTTATGCGTCATAAAAAATGCATAAATACAATGTTTGGAAAAGTTTTTTATAGTAGAAAGCAAGGGCTTGTAGCGTAATGGATAATGCGTCTGCCTTCGAAGCAGAAGATTCCAGGTTCGAGTCCTGGTGAGCTCGGTATTAATATTTAAAGATGATAATTGAGTGTAACGGAAGGGAAATTTATAATGTTGCAATGCTTCAATAGCATCTAGATAAACAGCTAACGGGCTTGTGGCGCAATGGATAACGCGTCTGCCTACGGAGCAGAAGATTCCAGGTTCGAGTCCTGGCGAGCTCGGTGTTTGTTTTAGTGAAAGATCTATTATGCGTCATAAAAAATGCATAAATACAATGTTTGGAGAAGTTTTTTATAGTAGAAAGCAAGGTCTTGTAGCGTAATGGATTACGCGTCTGCCTGCGGAGCAGAAGATTCCAGGTTCGAGTCCTGGCGAGCTCGGTATTAACATTTAAAGATGATAATTAGAGTATAACGGAAGGGAAATTTAAAATATTGTAATGCTTCAATAGCATATAGATAAACAGCTAACGGGCTTGTGGCGCAATGGATAACGCGTCTGCCTACGGAGCAAAAAATTCCAGGTTCGAGTCCTGGCGAGCTCGGTATTAACATTTAAAGAAGATAATTAGAGTATAACGGAAGGGAAATTTATAATATTGCAATGCTTCAATAGCATCTAGATAAACAGCTAACGGGCTTGTGGCGCAATGGATAACGCGTCTGCCTACGGAGCAGAAGATTCCAGGTTCGAGTCCTGGCAACCTCGGTGTTTGTTTTAGTAAAAGATCTTTTATGCGTCATTAAAAATGCATAAATACAATGTTTGGAAAAGTTTTTTATATTAGAGAGCAAGGGCTTGTAGCGTAATGGATAACGCGTCTGCCTTCGAAGCGGAAGATTCCAGGTTCGAGTCCTGGCGAGCTCGGTGTTTGTTTTAGTGAAATATCTTTTATGCGTCATAAAAAATGCATAAATACAATGTTTGGAAAAGTTTTTTATAGTAGAAAGCAAGGGCTTGTAGCGTAATGGATAATGCGTCTGCCTTCGAAGCAGAAGATTCCAGGTTCGAGTCCTGGCGAGGTCGGTATTAATATTTAAAGATGATAACTGAGTGTAACGGAAGGGAAATTTATAATGTTGCAATGCTTCAATAGCATCTAGATAAACAGCTAACGGGCTTGTGGCGCAATGGATAACGCGTCTGCCTACGGATCAGAAAATTCCAGGTTCGAGTCCTGGTGAGATCGGTATTAACATTTAAAGATGATAATTTGAGTATAACGGAAGGGAAATTTATAATATTGCAATGCTTCAATAGCATCTAGACAAACAGCTAACGGGCTTGTGGCGCAATGGATAACGCGTCTGCCTACGGAGCAGAAGATTCCAGGTTCGAGTCCTGGCAAGCTCGGTGTTTGTTTTAGTGAAAGATCTTTTATGCGTCATAAAAATGCATAAATACAATGTTTGGAAAAGTTTTTTATAGTAGAAAGCAAGGGCTTTTAGCGTAATGGATAACGCGTCTGCCTTCGAAGCAGAAGATTCCAGGTTCGAGTCCTGGCGAGCTCGGTATTAAAATTTAAAGATGATAATTAGAGTATAACGGAAGGGAAATTTAAAATATTGTAATGCTTCAAT
The DNA here is from genome assembly GCF_054372755.1 of Phalangium opilio. Classification (NCBI taxonomy): domain Eukaryota; kingdom Metazoa; phylum Arthropoda; class Arachnida; order Opiliones; family Phalangiidae; genus Phalangium; species Phalangium opilio. Next base: position 1,852,957 of record NW_028324205.1, read on the forward strand.
AGCATATAGATAAACAGCTAACGGGCTTGTGGCGCAATGGATAACGCGTCTGCCTACGGAGCAAAAAATTCCAGGTTCGAGTCCTGGCGAGCTCGGTATTAACATTTAAAGAAGATAATTAGAGTATAACGGAAGGGAAATTTATAATATTGCAATGCTTCAATAGCATCTAGATAAACAGCTAACGGGCTTGTGGCGCAATGGATAACGCGTCTGCCTACGGAGCAGAAGATTCCAGGTTCGAGTCCTGGCAACCTCGGTGTTTGTTTTAGTAAAAGATCTTTTATGCGTCATTAAAAATGCATAAATACAATGTTTGGAAAAGTTTTTTATAGTAGAAAGCAAGGGCTTGTAGCGTAATGGATAATGCGTCTGCCTTCGAAGCAGACGATTCCAGGTTCGAGTCCTGGCGAGCTCGGTATTAATATTTAAAGATGATAATTGAGTGTAACGGAAGGGAAATTTATAATGTTTCAATGCTTCAATAGCATCTAGATAAACAGCTAACGGGCTTGTGGCGCAATGGATAACGCGTCTGCCTACGGATCAGAAAATTCCAGGTTCGAGTCTTGGTGAGATCGGTATTAACATTTAAAGATGATAATTAGAGTATAACGGAAGCGAAATTTATAATATTGCAATGCTTCAATAGCATCTAGATAAACAGCTAACGGGCTTGTGGCGCAATGGATAACGCGTCTGCCTACGGAGCAGAAGATTCCAGGTTCGAGTCCTGGCAACCTCGGTGTTTGTTTTAGTAAAAGATCTTTTATGCGTCATAAAAATGCATAAATACAATGTTTGGAAAAGTTTTTTATAGTAGAAAGCAAGGGCTTTTAGCGTAATGGATAACGCGTCTGCCTTCGAAGCAGAAGATTCCAGGTTCGAGTCCTGGCGAGCTCGGTATTAAAATTTAAAGATGATAATTAGAGTATAACGGAAGGGAAATTTAAAATATTGTAATGCTTCAATAGCATATAGATAAACAGCTAACGGGCTTGTGGCGCAATGGATAACGCGTCTGCCTACGGAGCAAAAAATTCCAGGTTCGAGTCCTGGCGAGCTCGGTATTAACATTTAAAGAAGATAATTAGAGTATAACGGAAGGGAAATTTATAATATTGCAATGCTTCAATAGCATCTAGATAAACAGCTAACGGGCTTGTGGCGCAATGGATAACGCGTCTGCCTACGGAGCAGAAGATTCCAGGTTCGAGTCCTGGCAACCTCGGTGTTTGTTTTAGTAAAAGATCTTTTATGCGTCATTAAAAATGCATAAATACAATGTTTGGAAAAGTTTTTTATAGTAGAAAGCAAGGGCTTGTAGCGTAATGGATAATGCGTCTGCCTTCGAAGCAGACGATTCCAGGTTCGAGTCCTGGCGAGCTCGGTATTAATATTTAAAGATGATAATTGAGTGTAACGGAAGGGAAATTTATAATGTTTCAATGCTTCAATAGCATCTAGATAAACAGCTAACGGGCTTGTGGCGCAATGGATAACGCGTCTGCCTACGGATCAGAAAATTCCAGGTTCGAGTCTTGGTGAGATCGGTATTAACATTTAAAGATGATAATTAGAGTATAACGGAAGCGAAATTTATAATATTGCAATGCTTCAATAGCATCTAGATAAACAGCTAACGGGCTTGTGGCGCAATGGATAACGCGTCTGCCTACGGAGCAGAAGATTCCAGGTTCGAGTCCTGGCAACCTCGGTGTTTGTTTTAGTAAAAGATCTTTTATGCGTCATAAAAATGCATAAATACAATGTTTGGAAAAGTTTTTTATAGTAGAAAGCAAGGGCTTTTAGCGTAATGGATAACGCGTCTGCCTTCGAAGCAGAAGATTCCAGGTTCGAGTCCTGGCGAGCTCGTTATTAATATTTAAAGATGATAATTGAGTATAACGGAAGGGAAATTTATAATGTTGCAATGCTTCAATAGCATCTAGATAAACAGCTAACGGGCTTGTGGCGCAATGGATAACGCGTCTGCCTACGGAGCAGAAGATTCCAGGTTCGAGTTTTGGCAAGCTCGGTGTTTGTTTTAGTAAAAGTTCTTTATGCGTCATAAAAAATGCATAAATACAGTGTTTGGAAAAGTTGTTTATAATACGGAGTAAGAGCTTGTAGCGTAATGGATAAAGCGTCTGGCTTCGAAGCAGACGGTTCCAGGTTCGAGTCTTGGCAATCTCGGAATAAACATTTAAAGATGATTATTAGAGTACAACGTAGGAGAAATTTATAATATTGCAATGCCTCAATAGCATTTTGATCGACCTCTAACGGGCTTCTCGCGCAATGGATTACGCGTCTGCAACGGAGCAGAAGATTCCAGGTTCGAGTCCTGGCGAGCTCGGTATTAACATTTAAAGATGATAATTAGAGTATAACGGAAGGGAAATTTAAAATATTGTAATGCTTCAATAGCATATAGATAAACAGCTAACGGGCTTGTGGCGCAATGGATAACGCGTCTGCCTACGGAGCAAAAAATTCCAGGTTCGAGTCCTGGCGAGCTCGGTATTAACATTTAAAGAAGATAATTAGAGTATAACGGAAGGGAAATTTATAATATTGCAATGCTTCAATAGCATCTAGATAAACAGCTAACGGGCTTGTGGCGCAATGGATAACGCGTCTGCCTACGGAGCAGAAGATTCCAGGTTCGAGTCCTGGCAACCTCGGTGTTTGTTTTAGTAAAAGATCTTTTATGCGTCATTAAAAATGCATAAATACAATGTTTGGAAAAGTTTTTTATATTAGAGAGCAAGGGCTTGTAGCGTAATGGATAACGCGTCTGCCTTCGAAGCGGAAGATTCCAGGTTCGAGTCCTGGCGAGCTCGGTGTTTGTTTTAGTGAAATATCTTTTATGCGTCATAAAAAATGCATAAATACAATGTTTGGAAAAGTTTTTTATAGTAGAAAGCAAGGGCTTGTAGCGTAATGGATAATGCGTCTGCCTTCGAAGCAGAAGATTCCAGGTTCGAGTCCTGGCGAGGTCGGTATTAATATTTAAAGATGATAACTGAGTGTAACGGAAGGGAAATTTATAATGTTGCAATGCTTCAATAGCATCTAGATAAACAGCTAACGGGCTTGTGGCGCAATGGATAACGCGTCTGCCTACGGATCAGAAAATTCCAGGTTCGAGTCCTGGTGAGATCGGTATTAACATTTAAAGATGATAATTTGAGTATAACGGAAGGGAAATTTATAATATTGCAATGCTTCAATAGCATCTAGACAAACAGCTAACGGGCTTGTGGCGCAATGGATAACGCGTCTGCCTACGGAGCAGAAGATTCCAGGTTCGAGTCCTGGCAAGCTCGGTGTTTGTTTTAGTGAAAGATCTTTTATGCGTCATAAAAATGCATAAATACAATGTTTGGAAAAGTTTTTTATAGTAGAAAGCAAGGGCTTTTAGCGTAATGGATAACGCGTCTGCCTTCGAAGCAGAAGATTCCAGGTTCGAGTCCTGGCGAGCTCGGTATTAAAATTTAAAGATGATAATTAGAGTATAACGGAAGGGAAATTTAAAATATTGTAATGCTTCAATAGCATATAGATAAACAGCTAACGGGCTTGTGGCGCAATGGATAACGCGTCTGCCTACGGAGCAAAAAATTCCAGGTTCGAGTCCTGGCGAGCTCGGTATTAACATTTAAAGAAGATAATTAGAGTATAACGGAAGGGAAATTTATAATATTGCAATGCTTCAATAGCATCTAGATAAACAGCTAACGGGCTTGTGGCGCAATGGATAACGCGTCTGCCTACGGAGCAGAAGATTCCAGGTTCGAGTCCTGGCAACCTCGGTGTTTGTTTTAGTAAAAGATCTTTTATGCGTCATTAAAAATGCATAAATACAATGTTTGGAAAAGTTTTTTATAGTAGAAAGCAAGGGCTTGTAGCGTAATGGATAATGCGTCTGCCTTCGAAGCAGAAGATTCCAGGTTCGAGTCCTGGCGAGCTCGGTATTAATATTTAAAGATGATAATTGAGTGTAACGGAAGGGAAATTTATAATGTTTCAATGCTTCAATAGCATCTAGATAAACAGCTAACGGGCTTGTGGCGCAATGGATAACGCGTCTGCCTACGGATCAGAAAATTCCAGGTTCGAGTCTTGGTGAGATCGGTATTAACATTTAAAGATGATAATTAGAGTATAACGGAAGCGAAATTTATAATATTGCAATGCTTCAATAGCATCTAGATAAACAGCTAACGGGCTTGTGGCGCAATGGATAACGCGTCTGCCTACGGAGCAGAAGATTCCAGGTTCGAGTCCTGGCAACCTCGGTGTTTGTTTTAGTAAAAGATCTTTTATGCGTCATAAAAATGCATAAATACAATGTTTGGAAAAGTTTTTTATAGTAGAAAGCAAGGGCTTTTAGCGTAATGGATAACGCGTCTGCCTTCGAAGCAGAAGATTCCAGGTTCGAGTCCTGGCGAGCTCGTTATTAATATTTAAAGATGATAATTGAGTATAACGGAAGGGAAATTTATAATGTTGCAATGCTTCAATAGCATCTAGATAAACAGCTAACGGGCTTGTGGCGCAATGGATAACGCGTCTGCCTACGGAGCAGAAGATTCCAGGTTCGAGTTTTGGCAAGCTCGGTGTTTGTTTTAGTAAAAGCTCTTTATGCGTCATAAAAAATGCATAAATACAGTGTTTGGAAAAGTTGTTTATAATACGGAGTAAGAGCTTGTAGCGTAATGGATAAAGCGTCTGGCTTCGAAGCAGACGGTTCCAGGTTCGAGTCTTGGCAATCTCGGAATAAACATTTAAAGATGATTATTAGAGTACAACGTAGGAGAAATTTATAATATTGCAATGCCTCAATAGCATTTTGATCGACCTCTAACGGGCTTCTCGCGCAATGGATTACGCGTCTGCAACGGAGCAGAAGATTCCAGGTTCGAGTCCTGGCGAGCTCGGTGTTTGTTTTAGTGAAAGATCTATTATGCGTCATAAAAAATGCATAAATACAATGTTTGGAGAAGTTTTTTATAGTAGAAAGTAAGGGCTTGTAGCGTAGTGGATTACGCGTCTGCCTGCGGAGCAGAAGATTCCAGGTTCGAGTCCTGGCGAGCTCGGTGTTTGTTTTAGTGAAATATCTTTTATGCGTCATAAAAAATGCATAAATACAATGTTTGGAAAAGTTTTTTATAGTAGAAAGCAAGGGCTTGTAGCGTAATGGATAATGCGTCTGCCTTCGAAGCAGAAGATTCCAGGTTCGAGTCCTGGCGAGCTCGGTATTAATATTTAAAGATGATAATTGAGTGTAACGGAAGGGAAATTTATAATGTTGCAATGCTTCATTAGCATCTAGATAAACAGCTAACGGGCTTGTGGCGCAATGGATAACGCGTCTGCCTACGGATCAGAAAATTCCAGGTTCGAGTCCTGGTGAGATCGGTATTAACATTTAAAGATGATAATTAGAGTATAACGGAAGGGAAATTTATAATATTGCAATGCTTCAATAGCATCTAGACAAACAGCTAACGGGCTTGTGGCGCAATGGATAACGCGTCTGCCTACGGAGCAGAAGATTCCAGGTTCGAGTCCTGGCAAGCTCGGTGTTTGTTTTAGTGAAAGATCTTTTATGCGTCATAAAAATGCATAAATACAATGTTTGGAAAAGTTTTTTATAGTAGAAAGTAAGGGCTTTTAGCGTAATGGATAACGCGTCTGCCTTCGAAGCAGAAGATTCCAGGTTCGAGTCCTGGCGAGCTTGGTGTTTGTTTTAGTGAAATATCTTTTATGCGTCATAAAAAATGCATAAATACAATGTTTGGAAAAGTTTTTTATAGTAGAAAGCAAGGGCTTGTAGCGTAATGGATAATGCGTCTGCCTTCGAAGCAGAAGATTCCAGGTTCGAGTCCTGGCGAGCTCGGTATTAATATTTAAAGATGATAATTGAGTGTAACGGAAGGGAAATTTATAATGTTGCAATGCTTCAATAGCATCTAGATAAACAGCTAACGGGCTTGTGGCGCAATGGATAACGCGTCTGCCTACGGATCAGAAAATTCCAGGTTCGAGTCCTGGTGAGATCGGTATTAACATTTAAAGATGATAATTAGAGTATAACGGAAGGGAAATTTATAATATTGCAATGCTTCAATAGCATCTAGACAAACAGCTAACGGGCTTGTGGCGCAATGGATAACGCGTCTGCCTACGGAGCAGAAGATTCCAGATTCGAATCCTGGCAAGCTCGGTGTTTGTTTTAGTGAAAGATCTTTTATGCGTCATAAAAATGCATAAATACAATGTTTGGAAAAGTTTTTTATAGTAGAAAGTAAGGGCTTTTAGCGTAATGGATAACGCGTCTGCCTTCGAAGCAGAAGATTCCAGGTTCGAGTCCTGGTGAGCTCGGTATTAACATTTAAAGATGATAATTAGAGTATAACGGAAGGGAAATTTAAAATATTGTAATGCTTCAATAGCATATAGATAAACAGCTAACGGGCTTGTGGCGCAATGGATAACGCGTCTGCCTACGGAGCAAAAAATTCCAGGTTCGAGTCCTGGCGAGCTCGGTATTAACATTTAAAGAAGATAATTGAGTATAACGGAAGGGAAATCCTAGGAGAGCGGTCGCTCTCTTAGATAAGACTTGATACTGCCTCTAATGCTAAAGGAGGGTTCTTAAATTGGCCGTAACTTTTTTCGTATTGTGTTTGCTGCTTTGAAATTTTGCCAGTGAACTAAAATTTGGGCCCTTATTATGTAGTTAAAATTTCAAAGAGATCCAACTAAAAGTTAATTCTATAATGAAAAAAGTTGTTAAGGGTGGTTTTTGAATCCATAAAATGAATCCGACATTTGGTGAAAGATACTATATTCTTCCATAGAGATAGCATGGGATTTTGTTGAATAATGACCGTCTCTAGGAAGGCATTTAAAGAAAACTACTCATTCGTTACGTTTGGGAACCATCTTAAATAAAAGATAACAGTCCATAGATGTGCCTTTCCTTAGTTTCATTAAGATAAATTAAGTTTAAGTATTGATTTTAATCATTGTTAACACATACTTTGACTTACGTTGTTTTGGGTATTGGAGTTACAGCGTTTTACCACTGTTAGAGACACGCACTTTAACCCTAATTTTTTATATTGGACTTACGGCGTTTTTGTCGTGATTCACGCCGTTAGAGGGTTATTAAGCAAGAAAAACATGGCGTTTGAGCTCTTGTAGGTGCTTTGCCCGGGTGCTTGTAGGTGCTTGTAGGTACTTGTGGGTGATTGTAGGTACTTGTGGGTGCTTGTAGGTGCTTGTAGGTACTTGTGGGTGATTGTAGGTACTTGTGGGTGCTTGTAGGTACTTGTGGGTGCTTGTAGGTACTTGTGGGTGATTGAAGGTACTTGTGGGTGATTGTAGGTACTTGTGGGTGCTTGTAGGTACTTGTGGGTGCTTGTAGGTACTTGTGGGTGCTTGTAGGTACTAGTGGGTACTTGTGGGTGCTTGTAGGTACTTTTGGGTACTTGTAGGTACTTGTGGGTACTTGTAGGTACTTGTGGGTACTTGTAGGTACTTGTAGGTACTTGTGGGTACTTGTAGGTACTTGTGGGTACTTGTGGGTACTTGTGGGTACTTGTAGGTACTTGTAGATACTTGTAGGTACTTGTGGGTACTTGTAGGTACTTGTGGGTGCTTGTAGGTACTTGTGAGTACTTGTAGGTACTTTCGGGTACTTGTAGGTACTTGTGGGTACTTGTAGGTACTTGTGGGTACTTGAAGGTACTTGTGGGTACTTGTAGGTACTTGTGGGTACTTGTGGGTACTTGTAGGTACTTGTTGCTACTTGTAGGCACTTGTAGGTACTTGTGGGTACTTGTAGGTACTTGTGGGTGCTTGTAGGTACTTGTGGGGCTTGTAGGTACTTGTGGGTACTTGTGGGTGCTTGTAGGTACTTGTGGGTGCTTGTAGGTACTTGTGAGTGCTTGAAGGTACTTGTGGGTGCTTGTAGGTACTTGTGGGTCCTTGTAGGTACTTGTGGGGGCTTGTAGGTACTTTTGGGTGCTTGTAGGTACTTGTGGGTGCTTGTAGGTACTTGTGGGTGCTTGTAGGTACTTGTGGGTGCTTGTGGGTACTTTTGGGTGCTTGATGGTACTTGTGGGTACTTTTCCGGGTACTTGTGGGAGCTTTTAGGTACTTGTGAGCGCTTGTAGGTACTTGTGGGTGCTTGTAGGTACTTGTGGGTGCTTGTGGGTACTTTTGGGTGCTTGAAGGTACTTGTGGGTACTTTTCCGGGTGCTTGCCCCGGGTACTTGTGGGTGTTTGTAGGTACTTATTGGTACTTGCCCCGGGTACTTGTGGGTGTTTGTAGGTACTTATTGGTACTTGCCCCGGGTGCTTGTAGGTACTTGCCCAGGGTGCTTGTAGGTACTTGCCCCGGGTGCCTCTGGGTGCTTGCCCCGGGTGCTTGTAGGTACATGCCCAGGGTGCTTGTAGGTACATGCCCAGGGTGCTTGTAGGTACTTGCCCCGGGTGCTTGTAGGTACTTGCCCCGGGTGCTTGTAGGTACCTGCCCCGGGTGCTTGTAGGTACTTGCTCCGGGTGCTTGTAGGTACTTGCTCCGGGTGCTTGTAGGTACTTGCTACGGGTGCTTGTAGCTACTTTCCCCGGCTACTTGTAGGTGCTTGTGAGTGCTTGTAGGTACTTGCCCCGGGTACTTGTAGGTGCTTGTGAGTGCTTGTAGGTACTTGCCCCGGGTACTTGTAGGTGCTTGTGAGTGCATGTAGGTACTTGTGGGGGCTTGTAGGTACTTTTGGGTGCTTGTAGGTACTTGTGGGTCCTTGTAGGTACTTGTGGGGGCTTGTAGGTACTTTTGGGTGCTTGTAGGTACTTGTGGGTGCTTGTAGGTACTTGTGGGTGCTTGTAGGTACTTGTGGGTGCTTGTAGGTACTTGTGGGTCCTTGTAGGTACTTGTGGGGGCTTGTAGGTACTTTTGGGTGCTTGTAGGTACTTGTGGGTGCTTGTAGGTACTTGTGGGTGCTTGTAGGTACTTGTGGGTGCTTGTAGGTACTTGTGGGTGCTTGTATGTACTTGTGGGTGCTTGTAGGTACTTGTGGGTACTTGTGTGTGCTTGTAGGTACTTGTGTGTGCTTGTGTGTGCTTGTAGGTACTTGTGGGTGCTTGTAGGTACTTGTGGGTGCTTGTAGGTACTTGTGGGTGCTTATAGGTACTTGTAGGTGCTTGTAGGTACTTGTGGGTACTTGTGGGTACTTGTGTGTGCTTGTGGGTACTTGTGTGTGCTTGTGGGTACTTGTAAGTGCTTCTGGTTACTTGTGGGTACTTGTAAGTGCTTGTGGTTACTTGTAGGTACTTGTGGGTGCTTGTAGGTACTTGCGGGTGCTTGTAGGTACTTGTGGGTGCTTTTAGGTACTTGTGGGCGCTTGTAGGTATACTTGTGGGTGCTTGTAGGTACTTGTGGGTGCTTATGGGTGCTTTTAGGTACTTGTGGGCGCTTGTAAGTATACTTGTAGGTGCTTGTAGGTACTTGTGGGTGCTTGTGGGTACTTTTGGGTGCTTGATGGTACTTGTGGGTACTTTTCCGGGTACTTGTGGGAGCTTTTAGGTACTTGTGAGCGCTTGTAGGTACTTGTGGGTGCTTGTAGGTACTTGTGGGTGCTTGTGGGTACTTTTGGGTGCTTGAAGGTACTTGTGGGTACTTTTCCGGGTGCTTGCCCCGGGTACTTGTGGGTGTTTGTAGGTACTTATTGGTACTTGCCCCGGGTACTTGTGGGTGTTTGTAGGTACTTATTGGTACTTGCCCCGGGTGCTTGTAGGTACTTGCCCAGGGTGCTTGTAGGTACTTGCCCCGGGTGCCTCTGGGTGCTTGCCCCGGGTGCTTGTAGGTACATGCCCAGGGTGCTTGTAGGTACATGCCCAGGGTGCTTGTAGGTACTTGCCCCGGGTGCTTGTAGGTACTTGCCCCGGGTGCTTGTAGGTACCTGCCCCGGGTGCTTGTAGGTACTTGCTCCGGGTGCTTGTAGGTACTTGCTCCGGGTGCTTGTAGGTACTTGCTACGGGTGCTTGTAGCTACTTTCCCCGGCTACTTGTAGGTGCTTGTGAGTGCTTGTAGGTACTTGCCCCGGGTACTTGTAGGTGCTTGTGAGTGCTTGTAGGTACTTGCCCCGGGTACTTGTAGGTGCTTGTGAGTGCATGTAGGTACTTGCCCCGGGTGCTTATAGGTACTTTGCCTCCTCCATAGGATTAACATTACACTAAATTTTGGAAGCTCGTAACTCTGGTTATATTTCAGATACGGGGATACCCTTTGATAATGTAATAGTCCTATTTGCCCCTTCCCTCCTTCGTTAACATTTGCTCCATAGGATACTCCATATACGGGAAAAGCCTGGAAATCTCAGGGAAGTTTGTTTTCCAAAGGTTGTATGAACCTTGTTATGGAACATATCTTATAAACTTATGGTTTTAGTTATATAAAGTTTTACCAAGAAGCGATATCTAGTTTACTAGGGAGAAGGTATAAGATGCCTAAGTATTCGCGCGCCATACTCCCAGTCCCACTTTCAAAATACAAGGGGGGACATAAAAGGAGGCCGGGCTATTTCGCCTCTCCTCAGTCGGAAAATACGTAGTTTTCGTCATTCACGTGGCGTTTATGTGAGTTTTCTGGTCCGTGGCCAAATAAGGATTTTTTAAACTGGACATTAGGCCAGCAACTTTCCTGACTTGGAATAAATAAACTGGTCCGTGACCATTGACCAGAGCACGTCGTCTGCTAAACTAAAGAAGTGGATAATTAAAATATTATAATTTTAATGTGTGGAGTCTGGTTACCCTTGGATCTTTCTTAGTAGTCTCGTGGACCACTGACCCCCCCTCTGATTTAATTTTTGAACTGACCAGGCAATTTTTAAACTGGTCATTTGCCCTGTGTAACCGCCTTATTTTCCACGCTGGCGCGAGTTGCTTTGCGTTGTCGAGTGCGTGATGGAGTCGGCTAAGCCTGGAGTCCCAACCTTGAAGGAGAGAGGAATGGATTGGAAACCCCCATACCTATAGCGTTGCCTGTGTACCCCCACCAACGGCACCATAGTCCTCCCAGCATCCTCAGCGGTTTGGTACGGTCGTACTGGACGAAATTGTAAAGTGCGCTCCCTCTATCTTCAAAATAGAAGCTAGTTCTCATACAAATAAAATGGCGCTACGCGGCAGCACTTAGCAATCGCCTACCGAAGGGTAGGGGCGTGCGCGAGGTACATTGGGAGAGATACGGTGCCGCAGGTCGCCCATCATCATTTGCAATCCATCTCAACTCCATTATCCCTGTCCCAACCGCCGAGACTTCCAACCACTAGCATAGCCCACTCGATCAAGCTCTCTTTTCCCCGGCTACATATTTTGAAGATGGCACTTTTTAGGCGTATTAACAATCTTGGATCATCTTTGTGAACTTTTAGGGTAGCCCTGACTATATTTTGTTTAAGGTTTTGAGCTTAATATCAAACAGACGTTAGTTTATGCTACAAAAAAGTTTGAAATTGACAATCTCGGATCATCTTTATGAAGTTTTAAGGATATCCGAATTTCATATTGGGCTTTGACAATTTTGAGCTTAATGTTAAACGGACATAAATCAGCATTTTTAAAAATTTTGTAAAATTGTAAATTTGTTCATATTTCTGGAACTTTTAGGGGGGGTGCCTCGCGTTTCAATGAATGATTGTAAAAAAATGTATTATGTTAATTACAAAAAGAATACAAACTTTTATTGATTTACGTTTTTTTTGAAGCATCATTATAAATAAATGTCTGATTGAGCTAAAGTTATGGTCCCCTTTATATAAGATAATGTTTCTGCTTAGTGCAGATTTTGGAAATGTAAAACAGTTTCTTAACATTCTTAATTAAAATGAAGACTGAAGGAACAGATATTAATCAAAAATGTCTTGATTAGAATCAAGACCTAAAACGTATCGATAAGACTGAGGTTATCACTTGTCTGAAGGATCAGATATTAGTTTTTCTTTTTAATTGAAACTTAAATGCATGCTTAAGAAAAAACAACGTTCCATTACCGTTTTCCGTTGAAATAAATTATTTTACTGGTAATCAATTTCAAAAATTTACTTATCTCGGCTTTTCGACCACAAAACATTTTATCATTACATTAATTACTTTTGGGAGATAACGTGTCAAAATAACCTATAAAACAATAAAAAACTGTAATAGCGGTCTGTTTAGCCATGACAACAACCTTTTAAAAGTTACAAGGACTATATAACCCTTTCGAGACTAACACGACCTGAGCAAACTATAGCTTAACCTGCTACTAGTACGACCAGGGAGAATTGAGGTAAACTGGAGTTAAAATTTCATCATGTGCGACCTGCGGCCATGAAACTCTCCCATAGTCCCAGTGTGTGTAGAACATAATTTTTTCGCTGTTATCTGCCAAAATCAATCTTTCTGGGTAGTGCCGCCTCCTCGCTTGAATTTTTCATGATATATTAAGGTTTGAACGATCAAAATTCTATATTACTATTTTCACTACCATGTTTCTCTGCTAACTTGAGGCAAACTTTCCTCTCTTTTTGCTGCTCATTACCGGTGCCATTTCCTTGACTTTCTGTTCGTTATAACTACTATCATGAGTTTATTTACTTCAAACCAAAATATAAAAAAATGGACTCTTTTTCCTTTTGTGCTACTTAGAATTTACAAATGTATATAACGTTGTGCCGTGACATATCAAATAGTCTATAACCATTGTTAGAAACTAGTGAGAGAAATTGGGCAGTAACACTGATCATGCCCTGAACTATGAGAAAGAACAATACGACGGTTGACTAAAGTACACTTGATATTACATCATTTTGCAAAACCGCGAATAAAAATCTTACTGTCCCTATTGAATTTGGCGCCATTGGTTTTAGAATAATTAAAATGTTCCACTGCGAAGCGTGCCGGACACGAATGTGGATGTATCGTCTTTAGGAACCTTTTTAAAACGCAAAACTATACACGTATTCTCCCAAAAGTAATTAATGTAATGATAAAATGTTTTCGGGGAATGGAATTATGGTCGAAAAGCCGAGATAAGTAACTTTTTGAATTTGATTACCAGTAAAATAATTTATTTCAACGGAAAACGGTAATGGAACGTTGTTTTTTCTTAAGCATGCATTTAAGTTTCAATTAAAAAGAAAAACTAATATCTGATCCTTCAGACAAGTGATAACCTCAGTCTTATCGATACGTTTTAGGTCTTGATTCTAATCAAGACATTTTTGATTAATTTATAATGTTGCAATGCTTCAATAGCATCTAGATAAACAGCTAATGGGCTTGTGGCGCAATGGATAACGCGTCTGCCTACGGAGCAGAAGATTCCAGGTTCGAGTCCTGGCGAGCTCGGTATTAATATTTAAAGATGATAATTGAGTATAACGGAAGGGAAATTTATAATGTTGCAATGCTTCAATAGCATCTAGATAAACAGCTAACGGGCTTGTTGTGCAATGGATAACGCGTCTGCCTACGGAGCAGAAGATTCCAGGTTCGAGTTTCGGCAAGCTCGGTGTTTGTTTTAGTAAAAGCTCTTTATGCGTCATAAAAAATGCATAAATACAGTGTTTGGAAAAGTTGTTTATAATACGGAGCAAGAGCTTGTAGCGTAATGGATAAAGCGTCTGGCTTCGAAGCAGACGGTTCCAGGTTCGAGTCTTGGCAATCTCGGAATAAACATTTAAAGATGATTATTAGAGTACAACTTAGGAGAAATTTATAATATTGCAATGCCTCAATAGCATTTTGATCGACCTCTAACGGGCTTGTCGCGCAATGGATTACGCGTCTGCAACGGAGCAGAAGATTCCAGGTTCGAGTCCTGGCGAGCTCGTTGTTTGTTTTAGTGAAAGATCTATTATGCGTCATGAAAAATGCATAAATACAATGTATGGAGATGTTTTTTATAGTAGAAAGCAAGGGCTTGTAGCGTAATGGATTACGCGTCTGCCTGCGCAGCAGAAGATTCCAGGTTCGAGTCCTGGCGAGCTCGGTATTAACATTTAAAGATGATAATTAGAGTATAACGGAAGGGAAATTTATAATATTGCAATGCTTCAATAGCATCTAGATAAACAGCTAACGGGCTTGTGGCGCAATGGATAACGCGTCTGCCTACGGAGCAGAAGATTTCAGGTTCAAGTCCTGGAAAGCTCGGTCTTTATTTTAGTAAAAGATCTTTATGCGTCAAAAAAATGCATAAATACAATGTTTGGAAAAGTTGTTTATAATACGGAGCAAGAGCTTGTAGCGTAGTGGATAAAGCGTCTGGCTTCGAAGCAGAAGGTTCCAGGTTCGAGTCTTGGCAATCTCGGAATAAACATTTAAAGATGGTTATTAGAGTACAACGTAGGAGAAATTTAAAATATTGCAATACCTCTATAGCATTTTGATCGACCTCTAACGGGCTTGTCGCGCAATGGATTACGCGTCTGCAACGGAGCAGAAGATTCCAGGTTCGAGTCCTGGCGAGCTCGGTATTAACATTTAAGGATGATAATTAGAGTATAACGGAAGGCAAATTTATAATATTGCAATGCTTCAATAGCATCTAGATAAACAGCTAACGGGCTTGTGGCGCAATGGATAACGCGTCTGCCTACGGAGCAGAAAATTCCAGGTTCGAGTCCTGGCGAGCTCGGTATTAACATTTAAAGATGATAATTAGAGTATAACGGAAGGAAATTTATAATATTGCAATGCTTCAATAGCATCTAGATAAACAGCTAACGGGCTTGTGGCGCAATGGATAACGCGTCTGCCTTCGAAGCAGAAGATTCCAGGTTCGAGTCCTGGCAAGCTCGGTCTTTGTTTTAGTAAAAGATCTTTTATGCGTCATTAAACATGCATAAATACAATGTTTGGAAAAGTTTTTTATATTAGAGAGCAAGGGCTTGTAGCGTAATGGATAACGCGTCTGCCTTCGAAGCAGAAGATTCCAGGTTCGAGTCCTGACAAGCTCGGTGTTTGTTTTAGTGAAAGATCTTTTATGCGTCATAAAAAATGCATAAATACAATGTTTGGAAAAGTTTTTTATAGTAGAAAGCAAGGGCTTGTAGCGTAATGGATTACGCGTCTGCCTGCGGAGCAGAAGATTCCAGGTTCGAGTCCTGGCGGGCTCGGTATTAACATTTAAAGATGATAATTAGAGTATAACGGAAGGGAAATTTATAATATTGCAATGCTTCAATAGCATCTAGATAAACAGCTAACGGGCTTGTGGCGCAATGGATAACGCGTCTGCCTACGGAGCAGAAAATTCCAGGTTCGAGTCCTGGCGAGCTCGGTACTAACATTTAAAGATGATAATTAGAGTATAACGGAAGGGAAATTTATAATATTGCAATGCTTCAATAGCATCTAGATAAACAGCTAACGGGCTTGTGGCGCAATGGACAACGCGTCTGCCTACGGAGCAGAAGATTCCAGGTTCGAGTCCTGGCAAGCTCGGTGTTTGTTTTAGTGAAATATCTTTTATGCGTCATTAAAAATGCATAAATACAATGTTTGGAAAAGTTTTTTATATTAGAGAGCAAGGGCTTGTAGCGTAATGGATAACGCGTCTGCCGTCGAAGCAGAAGATTCCAGGTTCGAGTCCTGGCGAGCTCGGTATTAACATTTAAAGATGATAATTAGAGTATAACGGAAGGGAAATTTATAATGTTGCAATGCTTCAATAGCATCTAGATAAACAGCTAACGGGCTTGTGGCGCAATGGATAACGCGTCTGCCTACGGAGCAGAAGATTCCAGGTTCGAGTTTTGGCAAGCTCGGTGTTTGTTTTAGAAAAAGCTCTTTATGCGTCATAAAAAATGCATAAATACAGTGTTTGGAAAAGTGGTTTATAATACGGAGCAAGAGCTTGTAGCGTAATGGATAAAGCGTCTGGCTTTGAAGCAGACGGTTCCAGGTTCGAGTCTTAGCAATCTCGGAATAAACATTTGAAGATGATTATTAGAGTACAACGTAGGAGAAATTTATAATATTGCAATGCCTCAATAGCATTTTGATCGACCTCTAACGGGCTTGTCACGCAATGGATTACGCGTCTGCAACGGAGCAGAAGATTGCAGGTTCGAGTCCTGGCGAGCTCGGTGTTTGTTTTAGTGAAAGATCTATTATGCGTCATTAAAAATGCATAAATACAATGTTTGGAGAAGTTTTTATAGTAGAAAGCAAGGGCTTGTAGCGTAATGGATTACGCGTCTGCCTGCGGAGCAGAAGATTCCAGGTTCGAGTCCTGGCGAGCTCGGTATTAACATTTAAAGATGATAATTAGAGTATAACGGAAGGGAAATTTATAATATTGCAATGCTTCAATAGCATCTAGATAAACAGCTAACGGGCTTGTGGCGCAATGAATAACGCGTCTGCCTACGGAGCAGAAAATTCCAGGTTCGAGTCCTGGCGAGCTCGGTATTAACATTTAAAGATGATAAATAGAGTATAACGGAAGGGAAATTCATAATATTGCAATGCTTCAATAGAATCTAGATAAACAGCTAACGGGCTTGTGGCGCAATGGATGACGCGTCTGCCTACGGAGCAGAAGATTCCAGGTTCGTGTCCTGGCAAGCTCGGTGTTTGTTTTAGTAAAAGATCATTTATGCGTCATTAAAAATGCATAAATACAATGTTTGGAAAAGTTTTTTATATGAGAGAGCAAGGGCTTGTAGCGTAATGGATAACGAGTCTGCCTTCGAAGCAGAAGATTCCAGGTTCGAGTCCTGGCAAGCTCGGTGTTTGTTTTAGTGAAAGGTCTTTTATGCGTCATAAAAAATGCATAAATACAATGTTTGGAAAAGTTTTTTATAGTAGAAAGCAAGGGCTTGTAGCGTAATGGATAACGCGTCTTCCTTCGAAGCAGAAGATTCCAGGTTCGAGTCCTGGCGAGCTCGGTATTAATATTTAAAGATGATAATTGAGTATAACGGAAGGGAAATTTATAATGTTGCAATGCTTCAATAGCATCTAGATAAACAGCTAACGGGCTTGTGGCGCAATGGATAACGCCTCTGCCTACGTAGCAGAAGATTCCAGGTTCGAGTTTTGGCAAGCTCGGTGTTTGTTTTAGTAAAAGATCTTTATGCGTCATAAAAAATGCATAAATACAATGTTTGGAAAAGTTGTTTATAATACGGAGCAAGAGCTTGTAGCGTAGTGGATAAAGCGTCTGGCTTCGAAGCAGGAGGTTCCAGGTTCGAGTCTTGGCAATCTCGGAATAAACATATAAAGATGATTATTAGAGTACAACGTAGGAGAAATTTATAATATTGCAATGCCTCAATAGCATTTTGATCGACCTCTAACGGGCTTGTCGCGCAATGGATTACGCGTCTGCAACGGAGCAGAAGATTGCAGGTTCGAGTCCTGGCAAGCTCGGTATTAATATTTAAAGATGATAATTGAGTGTTAACGGAAGGGAAATTTATAATGTTGCAATGCTTCAATAGCATCTAGATAAACAGCTAACGGGCTTGTGGCGCAATGGATAACGCGTCTGCCTACGGATCAGAAAATTCCAGGTTCGAGTCCTGGTGAGATCGGTATTAACATTTAAAGATGATAATTAGAGTATAACGGAAGGGAAATTTATAATATTGCAATGCTTCAATAGCATCTAGATAAACAGCTAACGGGCTTGTGGCGCAATGGATAACGCGTCTGCCTACGGAGCAGAAGATTCCAGGTTCGAGTCCTGGCAAGCTCGGTGTTTGTTTTAGTGAAAGATCTTTTATGCGTCATAAAAAATGCATAAATACAATGTTTGGAGAAGTTTTTTTATAGTAGAAAGCAAGGGCTTGTAGCGTAATGGATTACGCGTCTGCCTGCGGAGCAGAAGATTCCAGGTTCGAGTCCTGGCGAGCTCGGTATTAACATTTAAAGATGATAATTAGAGTATAACGGAAGGGAAATTTATAATATTGCAATGCTTCAATAGAATCTAGATAAACAGCTAACGGGCTTGTGGCGCAATGGATGACGCGTCTGCCTACGGAGCAGAAGATTCCAGGTTCGTGTCCTGGCAAGCTCGGTGTTTGTTTTAGTAAAAGATCATTTATGCGTCATTAAAAATGCATAAATACAATGTTTGGAAAAGTTTTTTATATGAGAGAGCAAGGGCTTGTAGCGTAATGGATAACGAGTCTGCCTTCGAAGCAGAAGATTCCAGGTTCGAGTCCTGGCAAGCTCGGTGTTTGTTTTAGTGAAAGGTCTTTTATGCGTCATAAAAAATGCATAAATACAATGTTTGGAAAAGTTTTTTATAGTAGAAAGCAAGGGCTTGTAGCGTAATGGATAACGCGTCTTCCTTCGAAGCAGAAGATTCCAGGTTCGAGTCCTGGCGAGCTCGGTATTAATATTTAAAGATGATAATTGAGTATAACGGAAGGGAAATTTATAATGTTGCAATGCTTCAATAGCATCTAGATAAACAGCTAACGGGCTTGTGGCGCAATGGATAACGCCTCTGCCTACGTAGCAGAAGATTCCAGGTTCGAGTTTTGGCAAGCTCGGTGTTTGTTTTAGTAAAAGATCTTTATGCGTCATAAAAAATGCATAAATACAATGTTTGGAAAAGTTGTTTATAATACGGAGCAAGAGCTTGTAGCGTAGTGGATAAAGCGTCTGGCTTCGAAGCAGGAGGTTCCAGGTTCGAGTCTTGGCAATCTCGGAATAAACATATAAAGATGATTATTAGAGTACAACGTAGGAGAAATTTATAATATTGCAATGCCTCAATAGCATTTTGATCGACCTCTAACGGGCTTGTCGCGCAATGGATTACGCGTCTGCAACGGAGCAGAAGATTGCAGGTTCGAGTCCTGGCAAGCTCGGTATTAATATTTAAAGATGATAATTGAGTGTTAACGGAAGGGAAATTTATAATGTTGCAATGCTTCAATAGCATCTAGATAAACAGCTAACGGGCTTGTGGCGCAATGGATAACGCGTCTGCCTACGGATCAGAAAATTCCAGGTTCGAGTCCTGGTGAGATCGGTATTAACATTTAAAGATGATAATTAGAGTATAACGGAAGGGAAATTTATAATATTGCAATGCTTCAATAGCATCTAGATAAACAGCTAACGGGCTTGTGGCGCAATGGATAACGCGTCTGCCTACGGAGCAGAAGATTCCAGGTTCGAGTCCTGGCAAGCTCGGTGTTTGTTTTAGTGAAAGATCTTTTATGCGTCATAAAAAATGCATAAATACAATGTTTGGAGAAGTTTTTTTATAGTAGAAAGCAAGGGCTTGTAGCGTAATGGATTACGCGTCTGCCTGCGGAGCAGAAGATTCCAGGTTCGAGTCCTGGCGAGCTCGGTATTAACATTTAAAGATGATAATTAGAGTATAACGGAAGGGAAATTTATAATATTGCAATGCTTCAATAGCATCTAGATAAACAGCTAACGGGCTTGTGGCGCAATGGATAACGCGTCTGCCTACGGAGCAGAAAATTCCAGGTTCGAGTCCTGGCGAGATCGGTATTAACGTTTAAAGATGATAATTAGAGTATAACGGAAGGGAAATTTATAATATTGCAATGCTTCAATAGCATCTAGATAAACAGCTAACGGGCTTGTGGCGTAATGGATAACGCGTCTGCCTACGGAGCAGAAGATTCCAGGTTCGAATCCTGGCGAGCTCTGTATTAACATTTAAAGATGATAATTAGAGTATAACGGAAGGGAAATTTATATTATTGCAATGCTTCAATAGCATCTAGATAAACAGCTAACGGGCTTGCGGCGCAATGGATAACGCGTCTGCCTACGGAGCAGAAGATTCCAGGTTCGAGTCCTGGCAAGCTCGGTGTTTGTTTTAGTAAAAGATCTTTTATGCGTCATTAAAAATGCATAAATACAATGTTTGGAAAAGTTTTTTATATTAGAGAGCAAGGGCTTGAAGCGTAATGGATAACGCGTCTGCCTTCGAAGCAGAAGATTCCAGGTTCGAGTCCTGGCAAGCTCGGTGTTCATTTTAGTGAAAGATCTTTTATGCGTCATAAAAAATGCATAAATACAATGTTTGGAAAAGTTTTTTATAGTAGAAAGCAAGGGCTTGTAGCGTAATGGATTACGCGTCTGCCTGCGGAGCAGAAGATTCCAGGTTCGAGTCCTGGCGAGCTCGGTATTAACATTTAAAGATGATAATTAGAGTATAACGGAAGGGAAATTTATAATATTGCAATGCTTCAATAGCATCTAGATAAACAGCTAACGGGCTTGTGGCGCAATGGATAACGTGACTGCCTACGGAGCGGAAGATTCCAGGTTCGAGTCCTGGCAAGCTCGGAGTTTGTTTTAGTAAAAGATCTTTTATGCGTCATTAAAAATGCATAAATACAATGTTTGGAAAAGTTTTTTTATATTAGAGAGCAAGGGCTTGAAGCGTAATGGATAACGCGTCTGCCTTCGAAGCAGAAGATTCCAGGTTCGAGTCCTGGCAAGCTCGGTGTTTATTTTAGTGAAAGATCTTTTATGCGTCATAAAAAATGCATAAATACAATGTTTGGAAAAGTTTTTTATAGTAGAAAGCAAGGGCTTGTAGCGTAATGGATTACGCGTCTGCCTGCGGAGCAGAAGATTCCAGGTTCGAGTCCTGGCGAGCTCGGTATTAACATTTAAAGATGATAATTGAGTATAACGGAAGGGAAATTTGTAATGTTGCAATGCTTCAATAGCATCTAGATAAACAGCTAACGGTCTTGTGGCGTAATGGATAACGCGTCTGCCTACGGAGCAGAAGATTCCAGGTTCGAGTCCTGGCGAGCTCGGTTTAACATTTAAAGATGATAATTAGAGTATAACGGAAGGGAAATTTATAATATTGCAATGCTTCAATAGCATCTAGATAAACAGCTAGCGGGCTTGTGGCGCAATGGATAACGCGTCTGCCTACGGAGCAGAAGATTCCAGGTTCGAGTCCTGGTAAGATCGGTGTTTATTTTAGTAAAAGATCTTTTATGCGTCATTAAAAATGCATAAATGAAATGAAAAGAAATGAAAAGAATGTTTATTGTACATGAAATGGATTACGAGTCTGCCTTCGAAGCAGAAGATTCCAGGTTCGAGTCCTGGCGAGATCGGTATTAACATTTAAAGATGATAATTAGAGTATAACGGAAGGGAAATTTATATTATTGCAATGCTTCAATAGCATCTAGATAAACAGCTAACGGGCTTGCGGCGCAATGGATAACGCGTCTGCCTACGGAGCAGAAGATTCCAGGTTCGAGTCCTGGCAAGCTCGGTGTTTGTTTTAGTAAAAGATCTTTTATGCGTCATTAAAAATGCATAAATACAATGTTTGGAAAAGTTTTTTATATTAGAGAGCAAGGGCTTGAAGCGTAATGGATAACGCGTCTGCCTTCGAAGCAGAAGATTCCAGGTTCGAGTCCTGGCAAGCTCGGTGTTCATTTTAGTGAAAGATCT
Organism: Phalangium opilio; assembly: GCF_054372755.1. Taxonomy (NCBI): domain Eukaryota; kingdom Metazoa; phylum Arthropoda; class Arachnida; order Opiliones; family Phalangiidae; genus Phalangium; species Phalangium opilio. The sequence goes on from NW_028324205.1 coordinate 1,874,455, forward strand.
TTTATGCGTCATAAAAAATGCATAAATACAATGTTTGGAAAAGTTTTTTATAGTAGAAAGCAAGGGCTTGTAGCGTAATGGATTACGCGTCTGCCTGCGGAGCAGAAGATTCCAGGTTCGAGTCCTGGCGAGCTCGGTATTAACATTTAAAGATGATAATTAGAGTATAACGGAAGGGAAATTTATAATATTGCAATGCTTCAATAGCATCTAGATAAACAGCTAACGGGCTTGTGGCGCAATGGATAACGTGACTGCCTACGGAGCGGAAGATTCCAGGTTCGAGTCCTGGCAAGCTCGGAGTTTGTTTTAGTAAAAGATCTTTTATGCGTCATTAAAAATGCATAAATACAATGTTTGGAAAAGTTTTTTTATATTAGAGAGCAAGGGCTTGAAGCGTAATGGATAACGCGTCTGCCTTCGAAGCAGAAGATTTCAGGTTCGAGTCCTGGCGAGCTCGGTATTAATATTTAAAGATGATAATTGAGTATAACGGAAGGGAAATTTGTAATGTTGCAATGCTTCAATAGCATCTAGATAAACAGCTAACGGTGTTGTGGCGTAATGGATAACGCGTCTGCCTACGGAGCAGAAGATTCCAGGTTCGAGTCCTGGCGAGCTCGGTTTAACATTTAAAGATGATAATTAGAGTATAACGGAAGGGAAATTTATAATATTGCAATGCTTCAATAGCATCTAGATAAACAGCTAGCGGGCTTGTGGCGCAATGGATAACGCGTCTGCCTACGGAGCAGAAGATTCCAGGTTCGAGTCCTGGCAAGATCGGTGTTTATTTTAGTAAAAGATCTTTTATGCGTCATTAAAAATGCATAAATGAAATGAAAAGAAATGAAAAGAATGTTTATTGTACATGAAATGGATTACGCGTCTGCCTTCGAAGCAGAAGATTCCAGGTTCGAGTCCTGGCGAGATCGGTATTAACATTTAAAGATGATAATTAGAGTATAACGGAAGGGAAATTTATTTTATTGCAATGCTTCAATAGCATCTAGATAAACAGCTAACGGGCTTGCGGCGCAATGGATAACGCGTCTGCCTACGGAGCAGAAGATTCCAGGTTCGAGTCCTGGCAAGCTCGGTGTTTGTTTTAGTAAAAGATCTTTTATGCGTCATTAAAAATGCATAAATACAATGTTTGGAAAAGTTTTTTATATTTGAGAGCAAGGGCTTGAAGCGTAATGGATAACGCGTCTGCCTTCGTAGCAGAAGATTCCAGGTTCGAGTCCTGGCAAGCTCGGTGTTTATTTTAGTGAAAGATCTTTTATGCGTCATAAAAAATGCATAAATACAATGTTTGGAAAAGTTTTTTATAGTAGAAAGCAAGGGCTTGTAGCGTAATGGATTACGCGTCTGCCTGCGGAGCAGAAGATTCCAGGTTCGAGTCCTGGCGAGCTCGGTATTAACATTTAAAGATGATAATTAGAGTATAACGGTAGGGAAATTTATAATATTGCATTGCTTCAATAGCATATAGATAAACAGCTAACGGGCTTGTGGCGCAATGGATAAGGCGTCTGCCTACGGAGCAGAAAATTCCAGGGTCGAATCCTGGCGAGCTCGGTATTAGCATTTAAAGATGATAATTAGAGTATAACGGAAGGGAAATTTATAATATTGCAATGCTTCAATAGCATCTAGATAAACAGCTAACGGGCTTGTGGCGCAATGGATAACGTGACTGCCTACGGAGCGGAAGATTCCAGGTTCGAGTCCTGGCAAGCTCGGAGTTTGTTTTAGTAAAAGATCTTTTATGCTTCATTAAAAATGCATAAATACAATGTTTGGAAAAGTTTTTTATATTAGAGAGCAAGGGCTTGAAGCGTAATGGATAACGCGTCTGCCTTCGAAGCAGAAGATTCCAGGTTCGAGTCCTGGCAAGTTCGGTGTTTCATTTAGTGAAAGATCTTTTATGCGTCATAAAAAATGCATAAATACAATGTTTGGAAAAATTTTTTATAGTAGAAAGCAAGGGCTTGTAGCGTAATGGATAACGCGTCTGCCTTCGAAGCAGAAGATTCCAGGTTCGAGTCCTGGCGAGCTCGGTATTAACATTTAAAAATGATAATTAGAGTATAACGGAAGGGAAATTTATAATATTGCAATGCTTCAATAGCATCTAGATAAACAGCTAACGGGCTTGTGACGCAATGGATAACGCGTCTGCCTACGGAACAGAAGATTCCCGGTTCGAGTCCTGGCAAGATCGGTGTTTATTTTAGTAAAAGATCTTTTATGCGTCATTAAAAATGCATAAATACAATGTTTGGAAAAGTTTTTTATATTAGAGAGCAAGGGCTTGTAGCGAAATGGATAACGCCTCTGCCTTCGAAGCAGAAGATTCCAGGGTCGAGTCCTGGCAAGCTCGGTGTTTGTTTTAGTAAAAGATCTTTTATGCGTCATAAAAAAATGTATAAATACAATTTTAGGAAAAGTTTTTTATAGAAGAAAGCAAGAGCTTGTAGCGTAATGGATAACGCGTCTGCCTTCGAAGCAGAAGGTTCCAGGTTCGAGTCCTGGCGAGCTAAGTATTAATATTTATAGATGATAATTAGAGTATAACGTAAGGGAAATTTATAATATTGCAATGCTTCAATAGCATCGAGATAAACAGCTAACGGGCTTGTGGCGCAATGTAAAACGCGTCTGCCTACGGAGCAGAAGATTCCAGGTTCGAGTCCTGGCAAGCTCGGTGTTTGTTTTAGTGAAACATCTTTTATGCGTCATAAAAAATGCATAAATACAATGTTTGGAAAAGTTTTTTATAGTAGAAAGAAAGGGCTTGTAGCGTTATGGATAACGCGTCTGCCTTCGAAGCAGAAGATTCCAGGTTCGAGTCCTGGCGAGCTCGGCATTAATATTTAAAGATGATAATTAGGGTATAACGGAAGGGAAATTTATAATATTGCAATGCTTCAATAGCATCTAGATAAACAGCTAACGGGCTTGTGGCGCAATGGATAACGCGTCTGCCTACGAGCAGAAGATTCCAGGTTCGAGTCCTGGCAAGCTCGGTGTTTGTTTTAGTAAAAGATCTTTTAAGCGTCCTTAAAAATGCATAAATACAATGTTTGGAAAAGTTTTTTATATTAGAGAGCAAGGGCTTGTAGCGTTATGGATAACGCGTCTGCCTTCGAAGCAGAAGATTCCAGGGTCGAGTCCTGACAAGCTGGGTGTTTGTTTTAGTGAAAGATCTTTTATGCGTCATAAAAAATATATAAATACAATGTTTGGAAAAGCTTTTTATAGTAGAAAGCAAGGGCTTGTAGCGTAATGGATTACGCGTCTGACTGCGGAGCGAAAGATTCCAGGTTCGAGTCCTGGCGAGCTCGGTATTAACATTTAAAGATGATAATTAGAGTATAACGGAAGGGAAATTTATAATATTGCAATGCTTCAATAGCATATAGATAAACAGCTAACGGGCTTGTTGCGCAATGGATAAGGCGTCTGCCTACGGAGCAGAAAATTCCAGGGTCGAGTCCTGGCGAGCTCGGTATTAACATTTAAAGATGATAATTAGAGTATAACGGAAGGGAAATTTATAATATTGCAATGCTTCAATAGCATCTAGATAAACAGCTAACGGGCTTGTGGCGCAATGGATAACGTGACTGCCTACGGAGCGGAAGATTCCAGGTTCGAGTCCTGGCAAGCTCGGAGTTTGTCTTAGTAAAAGATCTTTTATGCGTCATTAAAAATGCATAAATGCAATGTTTGGAAAAGTTTTTTATAGTAGAAAGCAAGGGCTTGTAGCGTAATGGATTACGCGTCTGCCTGCGGAGCAGAAGATTCCAGGTTCGAGTCCTGGCGAGCTCGGTATTAACATTTAAAGATGATAATTAGAGTATAACGGAAGGGAAATTTATAATATTGCAATGCTTCAATAGCATCTAGATAAACAGCTAACGGGCTTGTGGCGCAATGGATAACGCGTCTGCCTACGGAGCAGAAGATTCCAGGTTCGAGTCCTGGCAAGCTCGGTGTTTGTTTTAGTAAAAGATCTTTTATGCGTCCTTAAAAATGCATAAATACAATGTTTGGAAAAGTTTTTTATATTAGAGAGCAAGGGCTAGTAGCGTAATGGATAACGCGTCTGCCTTCGAAGCAGAAGATTCCAGGGTCGAGTCCTGACAAGCTCGGTGTTTGTTTTAGTGAAAGATCTTTTATGCGTCATAAAAAATGCATAAATACAATGTTTGGAAAAGTTTTTTATGGTAGAAAGCAAGGGCTTGTAGCGTAATGGATAACGCGTCTGCCTTCGAAGCAGAAGATTTCAGGTTCGAGTCCTGGCGAGCTCGGTATTAATATTTAAAGATGATAATTGAGTATAACGGAAGGGAAATTTGTAATGTTGCAATGCTTCAATAGCATCTAGATAAACAGCTAACGGTCTTGTGGCGTAATGGATAACGCGTCTGCCTACGGAGCAGAAGATTCCAGGTTCGAGTCCTGGCGAGCTCGGTATTAACATTTAAAGATGATAATTAGAGTATAACGGAAGGGAAATTTATAATATTGCAATGCTTCAATAGCATCTAGATAAACAGCTAGCGGGCTTGTGGCGCAATGGATAACGCGTCTGCCTACGGAACAGAAGATTCCAGGTTCGAGTCCTGGCAAGATCGGTGTTTATTTTAGTAAAAGATCTTTTATGCGTCATTAAAAATGCATAAATACAATGTTTGGGAAAGTTTTTTATATTAGAGAGCAAGGGCTTGTAGCGTTATGGATAACGCGTCTGCCTTCGAAGCAGAAGATTCCAGGGTCGAGTCCTGACAAGCTCGGTGTTTGTTTTAGTGAAAGATCTTTTATGCGTCATAAAAAATATATAAATACAATGTTTGGAAAAGCTTTTTATAGTAGAAAGCAAGGGCTTGTAGCGAAATGGATTACGCGTCTGCCTGCGGAGCAGAAGATTCCAGGTTCGAGTCCTGGCGAGCTCGGTATTAACATTTAAAGATGATAAATAGAGTATAACGGAAGGGAAATTTATAATATTGCAATGCTTCAATAGCATCTAGATAAACAGCTAGCGGGCTTGTGGCGCAATGGATAACGCGTCTGCCTACGGAGCAGAAGATTCCTGGTTCGAGTCCTGGCAAGCTCGGTGTTTGTTTTAGTAAAAGATCTTTTATGCGTCATTAAAAATGCATAAATACAATGTTTGGAAAAGTTTTTTTATAGTAGAAAGCAAGGGCTTGTAGCGTAATGGATTACGCGTCTGACTGCGGAGCAGAAGATTCCAGGTTCGAGTCCTGGCGAGCTCGGTATTAACATTTAAAGATGATAATTAGAGTATAACGAAAGGGAAATTTATAATATTGCAATGCTTCAATAGCATCTAGATAAACAGCTATAGCATCTAGATAAACAGCTAACGGGCTTGTGGCGCAATGGATAACGCGTCTGCCTACGGAGCAGAAGATTCCAGGTTCGAGTCCTGACAAGCTGGGTGTTTGTTTTAGTAAAAGATCTTTTATGCGTCCTTAAAAATGCATAAATACAATGTTTGGAAAAGTTTTTTATATTAGAGAGCAAGGGCTTGTAGCGTTATGGATAACGCGTCTGCCTTCGAAGCAGAAGATTCAAGGGTCGAGTCCTGACAAGCTGAGTGTTTGTTTTAGTGAAAGATCTTTTATGCGTCATAAAAAATATATAAATACAATGTTTGGAAAAGCTTTTTATAGTAGAAAGCAAGGGCTTGTAGCGTAATGGATTACGCGTCTGACTGCGGAGCAGAAGATTCCAGGTTCGAGTCCTGGCGAGCTCGGTATTAACATTTAAAGATGATAATTAGAGTATAACGGAAGGGAAATTTATAATATTGCAATGCTTCAATAGCATATAGATAAACAGCTAACGGGCTTGTGGCGCAATGGATAAGGCGTCTGCCTACAGAGCAGAAAATTCCAGGGTCGAGTCCTGGCGAGCTCGGTATTAACATTTAAAGATGATAATCTGGGAGCACGGCAGTGCTCCCAGCCAAGTCGAGCACTGACATCCTTTTCTCGAAGCAACTCGTGGCACTTTTAAGCCCACTGTAACTTCGTGACGGATACAGGTAAAAGTCTGAAATTTTGCTTGCCGCGAGGACTGTCAATCGTAGCTATAGTGTCCAAATTTCAAGTTCCTACCCTATATACTTTTCGAAATATCGCAGGTGAAATTTACCTTATTTTGTCACTCACTCACTCACTCACCGATCATCAAAATTCTAAGGTACTTCTAGAGGAGATAGAAACTTAAAATTCAGGATTTAGTTTTCATTTATTTTATAAAGCACAGAAAAATTAAAACATCCCGAAATTTTTATAAAATTGTTATTAAGTTCTTTATTTTAAAACTAGATGGCGCTGCCGTCTTTTCAACAGAAATAGTGTGTGTTCTTGATGAAAGGACGTAATGGTCCAAAGCTAACCGAAAGTTAAATATATATTAAAGCTAATAGGAGTAGTAGTTTAATAGAAATGTGTCGTAACTGATGCTACATTCTTTTATTAGGATATCGCGTACTATCTTTATTGCATATTCTCTGCGGGTCGAAAGGGATAATTCAGCGTAAATATGGACAAACGTTAGCGATTATATTGGCAAACGAATTACCACGAGAGGGTCTTGTTTTAATATAACTACCGAAGTATAACGAGAGGGTCTACAAAAAGAAGTGAGATCCTAAGAAAAACATTAACATGTACAAAAATGGGCCAAGCCTCGCTTCGTTCCCTCTCCGCCGTAAAAAGTTCTGAGATCCCATGTAAAGCCAAGTCTGCCTTTGGTTCTCATTCAATCGCCAATTGAACAATTATGTTATAAATTAAGTCCTTTTCCTAATTAATAACCAATATTCTTTGACTCTATCATTATTATACATCTTTGTTCGTATCAAAAATATCGTGACTTGGCAAGCGCAGGTGTACATAAGGTTATGCATAACTCGCCTTATAAACTTGTAAATAGGTTTATGCATGACTCATCTTATAAACTTGTACATATCCCCTCGACCATAAACGATTTAGTGAATATCCCCTCGACTTCCTTTTATTATTACTTATCTGCGATTGCCAAGTCACGATATTTTTGATACGAACAAAGATGTATAATAATGATAGAGTCAAAGAATATTGGTTATTAATTAGGAAAAGGACTTAATTTATAACATAATTGTTCAATTGGCGATTGAATGAGAACCAAAGGCAGACTTGGCTTTACATGGGATCTCAGAACTTTTTACGGCGGAGAGGGAACGAAGCGAGGCTTGGCCCATTTTTGTACATGTTAATGTTTTTCTTAGGATTAGAGTATAACGGAAGGGAAATTTATAATATTGCAATGCTTCAATAGCATCTAGATAAACAGCTAACGGGCTTGTGGCGCAATGGATAACGTGACTGCCTACGGAGCGGAAGATTCCAGGTTCGAGTCCTAGCAAGCTCGGAGTTTGTTTTAGTAAAAGATCTTTTATGCGTCATTAAAAATGCATAAATACAATGTTTGGAAAAGTTTTTTAAATTAGAGAGCAAGGGCTTGAAGCGTAATGGATAACGCGTCTGCCTTCGAAGCAGAAGATTCCAGGTTCGAGTCCTGGCAAGCTCGGTGTTTATTTTAGTGAAAGATCTTTTATGCGTCATAAAAAATGCATAAATACAATGTTTGGAAAAGTTTTTTATGGTAGAAAGCAAGGGCTTGTAGCGTACTGGATAACGCGTCTGCCTTCGAAGCAGAAGATTTCCGGTTCGAGTCCTGGCGAGCTCGGTATTAATATTTAAAGATGATAATTGAGTATAACGGAAGGGAAATTTGTAATGTTGCAATGCTTCAATAGCATCTAGATAAACAGCTAACGGTCTTGTGGCGTAATGGATAACGCGTGTGCCTACGGAGCAGAAGATTCCAGGTTCGAGTCCTGGCGAGCTCGGTATTAACATTTAAAGATGATAATTAGAGTATAACGGAAGGGAAATTTATAATATTGCAATGCTTCAATAGCATCTAGATAAACAGCTAGCGGGCTTGTGGCGCAATGGATAACGCGTCTGCCTACGGAGCAGAAGATTCCAGGTTCGAGTCCTGGCAAGATCGGTGTTTATTTTAGTAAAAGATCTTTTATGCGTCATTAAAAATGCATAAATGAAATGAAAAGAAATGAAAAGAATGTTTATTGTACATGAAATGGATTACGCGTCTGCCTGCGGAGCAGAAGATTCCAGGTTCGAGTCCTGGCGAGCTCGGTATTAACATTTAAAGATGATAATTATAGTATAACGGAATGGAAATTTATAATATTGCAATGCTTCAATAGCATCTAGATAAACAGCTAGCGGGCTTGTGGCGCAATGGATAACGCGTCTGCCTACGGAGCAGAAGATTCCAGGTTCGAGTCCTGGCAAGCTCGGTGTTTGTTTTAGTAAAAGATCTTTTATGCGTCATTAAAAATGCATAAATACAATGTTTGGAAAAGTTTTTTTATATTAGAGAGCAAGGGCTTGTAGCGTAATGGATAACGCCTCTGCATTCGAAGCAGAAGATTCCAGGGTCGAGTCCTGACAAGTTCGGTGTTTGTTTTAGTGAAAGATCTTTTATGCGTCTTAAAAAATGCATAAATACAATGTTTGGAAAAGTTTTTTATAGTAGAAAGCAAGGGCTTGTAGCGTAATGGATTACGCGTCTGCCTTCGAAGCAGAAGATTCCAGGTTCGAGTCGTGGCGAGATCGGTATTAACATTTAAAGATGATAATTAGAGTATAACGGAAGGGAAATTTATATTATTGCAATGCTTCAATAGCATCTAGATAAACAGCTAACGGGCTTGTGGCGCAATGGATAACGCGTCTGCCTACGGAGCAGAAGATTCCAGGTTCGAGTCCTGGCAAGCTCGGTGTTTGTTTTAGTAAAAGATCTTTTATGCGTCATTAAAAATGCATAAATACAATGTTTGGAAAAGTTTTTTTATATTAGAGAGCAAGGGCTTGTAGCGTAATGGATAACGCGTCTGCCTTCGAAGCAGAAGATTCCAGGTTCGAGTCCTGGCGAGCTCGGTATTAATATTTAAAGATGATAATTGAGTATAACGGAAGGGAAATTTATAATGTTGCAATGCTTCAATAGCATCTAGATAAATAGTTAACAGGCTTGTGGCGCAATGGATAACGCGTCTGCCTACGGAGCAGAAAATTCCAGGTTCGAGTCCTGGCGAGCTCGGTATTAACATTTAAAGATGATAATTAGAGTATTACGGAAGGGAAATTTAAAATATTGCAATGCTTCAATAGCATCTAGATAAACAGCTAACGGGCTTGTGGCGCAATGGATAACGCGTCTCCCTACGGAGCAGAAGATTCCAGGTTCGAGTCCTGGCAAGCTCGGAGTTTGTTTTAGTAAAAGATCTTTTATGCGTCATTAAAAATGCATAAATACAATGTTTGGAAAAGTTTTTTATATTAGAGAGAAAGGGTTTGTAGCGTAATGGATAACGCGTATGCCTTCGAAGCAGACGATTCCAGGTTCGAGTCCTGGCGAGCTCGGTAATAATAATAATAATAATAATAATAATAATCTAAGCTTGGTCTATGAAGGGATTTCCACACTAAGCCTGTGGCTTGTTTACAGGTGGGTCCCTTTACAATGCATAGAGGGGTGGTGGCTAGCCCCTATGCCACAGCTAACCTACAGCGCCCTATACTAACTATTGCCGTTAACCTCTGCAAGTTTTGATGGAAAGGAGAAACCGGGTTAGACCGCGGAGGAAAACTCCTTTCAACAAGCGGGGAGAGAACTTGCAAACTCTACGCAGAAGGATTTGTTCCCAGATTTTCACCCGGTGCCACAGTCCGGGTTCGAACCCGGGATCCTCTTGCTGCGAGGCGAAAGCGCTAGCCGCTACGCCACCCCACCTTTAACATTTAAAGATGATAATTAGAGTATAACGGAAGGGAAATTTATAATATTGCAATGCTCCAATAGCATATAGATGAACAGCTAACGGGCTTGTGGCGCAATGGATAACGCTTCTGCCTACGGAGCAGAAAATTCCAGGTTCGAGTCCTGGCGAGCTCGGTATTAACGTTTAAAGATGATATTTAGAGTATAACGGAAGGGAAATTTATAATATTGCAATGCTTCAATAGCATCTAGATAAACAGCTAACGGGCTTGTGGCGCAATGGATAACGCGTCTGCCTACGGAGCAGAAGATTCCAGGTTCGAGTCCTGGCAAGCTCGGAGTTTGTTTTAGTAAAAGATCTTTTATGCGTCATTAAAAATGCATAAATACAATGTTTGGAAAAGTTTTTTATATTAGAGAGAAAGGGTTTGTAGCGTAATGGATAACGCGTATGCCTTCGAAGCAGAAGATTCCAGGTTCGAGTCCTGGCAAGCTCGGTGTTTATTTTAGTGAAAGATCTTTTATGCGTCATAAAAAGTGCATAAATACAATGTTTGGAAAAGTTTTTTATAGTAGAAAGCAAGGGCGTGTAGCGTAATGGATTACGCGTCTGCCTGCGGAGCAGAAGATTCCAGGTTCGAGTCCTGGCGAGCTCGGTATTAACATTTAAAGATGATAATTAGAGTATAACGGAAGGGAAATTTATAATATTGCAATGCTTCAATAGCATCTAGATAAACAGCTAACGGGGTTGTGGCGCAATGGATAACGCGTCTGCCTACGGAGCAGAAAATTCCAGGTTCGAGTCCTGGCGAGCTCGGTATTAACATTTAAAGATGATAATTAGAGTATAGCGGAAGGGAAATTTATAATATTGCAATGCTTCAATAGCATCTAGATAAACAGCTAACGGGCTTGTGGCGCAATGGATAACGCGTCTGCCTACGGAGCAAAAAATTCCAGGTTCGAGTCCTGGCGAGCTTGGTATTAACATTTAAAGATGATAATTAGAGTATAACGGAAGGGAAATTTATAATATTGCAATGCTTCAATAGCATTTTGATCGACCTCTAACGGGCTTGTCGCGCAATGGATTACGCGTCTGCAACGGAGCAGAAAATTCCAGGTTCGAGTCCTGGCGAGCTCGGTATTAACATTTAAAGATGATAATTAGAGTATAACGGAAGGGAAATTTATAATATTGCAATGCTTCAATAGCATCTAGATAAACAGCTAAAGGGCTTGTGGCGCAATGGATAACGCTTCTGCCTACGGAGCAGAAAATTCCAGGTTCGAGTCCTGGCGAGCTCGCTATTAACGTTTAAAGATGATATTTAGAGTATAACGGAGGGGAAATTTATAATATTGCAATGCTTCAATAGCATCTAGATAAACACCTAACGGGCATGTGGCGCAATGGATAACGCGTCTGCCTACGGAGCAGAAGATTCCAGGTTCGAGTCCTGGCAAGCTCGGAGTTTGTTTTAGTAAAAGATCTTTTATGCGTCATTAAAAATGCATAAATACAATGTTTGGAAAAGTCTTTTATATTAGAGAGAAAGGGTTTGTAGCGTAATGGATAACGCGTCTGCCTTCGAAGCAGAAGATTCCAGGTTCGAGTCCTGGCAAGCTCGGTGTTTATTTTAGTGAAAGATCTTTTATGCGTCATAAAATATGCATAAATACAATGTTTGGAAAAGTTTTTTATAGTAGAAAGCAAGGGCTTGTAGCGTAATGGATTACGCGTCTGCCTGCGCAGCAGAAGATTCCAGGTTGAGTCCTGGCGACCTCGGTATTAACATTTAAAGATGATAATTAGAGTATAACGCAAGGGAAATTTATAATATTGCAATGCTTCAATAGCATCTAGATAAACAGCTATCGGGGTTGTGGCGCAATGGATAACGCGTCTGCCTACGGAGCAGAAAATTCCAGGTTCGAGTCCTGGCGAGCTCGGTATTAACATTTAAAGATGATAATTAGAGTATAACGGAAGGGAAATTTATAATATTGCAATGCTTCAATAGCATCTAGATAAACAGCTAACGGGCTTGTGGCGCAATGGATAACGTGACTGCCTACGGAGCGGAAGATTCCAGGTTCGAGTCCTGGCAAGCTCGGTGTTTATTTTAGTGAAAGATCTTTTATGCGTCATAAAAAATGCATAAATACAATGTTTGGAAAAGTTTTTTATAGTAGAAAGCAAGGGCTTGTAGCGTAATGGATTACGCGTCTGCCTGCGGAGCAGAAGATTCCAGGTTCGAGTCCTGGCGAGCTCGGTATTAACATTAAAAGATGATAATTAGAGTATAACGGAAGGGAAATTTATAATATTGCAATGCTTCAATAGCATCTGGATAAACAGCCAACGGGCTTGTGGCGCAATGGATAACGCGTCTGCCTACGGAGCAGAAGATTCCAGGTTCGAGTCCTGGCAAGCTCGGTGTTTGTTTTAGTAAAAGATCTTTTATGCGTCCTTAAAAATGCATAAATACAATGTTTGGAAAAGTTTTTTTATATTAGAGAGCAAGGGCTAGTAGCGTAATGGATAACGCGTCTGCCTTCGAAGCAGAAGAGTCCAGGGTCGAGTCCTGACAAGCTCGGTGTTTGTTTTAGGGAAAGATCTTTTATGCGTCATAAAAAATGCATAAATACAATGTTTGGAAAAGTTTTTTATGGTAGAAAGCAAGGGCTTGTAGCGTAATGGATAACGCGTCTGCCTTCGAAGCGGAAGATTTCAGGTTCGAGTCCTGGCGAGCTCGGTATTAATATTTAAAGATGATAATTGAGTATAACGGAAGGGAAATTTGTAATGTTGCAATGCTTCAATAGCATCTAGATAAACAGCTAACGGGCTTGTGGCGTAATGGATAACGCGTCTGCCTACGGAGCAGAAGATTCCAGGTTCGAGTTCTGGCGAGCTCGGTATTAACATTTAAAGATGATAATTAGAGTATAACGGAAGGGAAATTTATAATATTGCAATGCTTCAATAGCATCTAGATAAACAGCTAACGGGCTTGTGGCGCAATGGATAACGCGTCTGCCTACGGAGCAGAAAATTCCAGGGTCGAGTCCTGGCGAGCGCGGTATTAACATTTAAAGATGATAATTAGAGTATAACGGAAAGGGAAAAATATAATATTGCAATGCTTCAATAGCATCTAGATAAACAGCTAACGGGCTTGTGGCGCAATGGATAACGTGACTGCCTACGGAGCGGAAGATTCCAGGTTCGAGTCCTGGCAAGCTCGGTGTTTATTTTAGTGAAAGATCTTTTATGCGTCATAAAAAATGCATAAATACAATGTTTGGAAAAGTTTTTTATAGTAGAAAGCTAGGGCTTGTAGCGTAGTGGATTACGCGTCTGCCTGCGGAGCAGAAGATTCCAGGTTCGAGTCCTGGCGAGCTCGGTATTAACATTAAAAGATGATATTTAGAGTATAACGGAAGGGAAATTTATAATATTGCAATGCTTCAATAGCATCTGGATAAACAGCCAACGGGCTTGTGGCGCAATGGATAACGCGTCTGCCTACGGAGCAGAAGATTCCAGGTTCGAGTCCTGGCAAGCTCGGTGTTTGTTTTAGTAAAAGATCTTTTATGCGTCCTTAAAAATGCATAAATACAATGTTTGGAAAAGTTTTTTTATATTAGAGAGCAAGGGCTAGTAGCGTAATGGATAACGCGTCTGCCTTCGAAGCAGAAGATTCCAGGGTCGAGTCCTGACAAGCTCGGTGTTTGTTTTAGGGAAAGATCTTTTATGCGTCATAAAAAATGCATAAATACAATGTTTGGAAAAGTTTTTTATGGTAGAAAGCAAGGGCTTGTAGCGTAATGGATAACGCGTCTGCCTTCGAAGCGGAAGATTTCAGGTTCGAGTCCTGGCGAGCTCGGTATTAATATTTAAAGATGATAATTGAGTATAACGGAAGGGAAATTTGTAATGTTGCAATGCTTCAATAGCATCTAGATAAACAGCTAACGGGCTTGTGGCGTAATGGATAACGCGTCTGCCTACGGAGCAGAAGATTCCAGGTTCGAGTTCTGGCGAGCTCGGTATTAACATTTAAAGATGATAATTAGAGTATAACGGAAGGGAAATTTATAATATTGCAATGCTTCAATAGCATCTAGATAAACAGCTAACGGGCTTGTGGCGCAATGGATAACGCGTCTGCCTACGGAGCAGAAAATTCCAGGGTCGAGTCCTGGCGAGCTCGGTATTAACATTTAAAGATGATAATTAGAGTATAACGGAAGGGAAATTTATAATATTGCAATGCTTCAATAGCATCTAGATAAACAGCTAACGGGCTTATGGCGCAATGGATAACGTGACTGCCTACGGAGCGGAAGATTCCAGGTTCGAGTCCTGGCAAGCTCGGTGTTTATTTTAGTGAAAGATCTTTTATGCGTCATAAAAAATGCATAAATACAATGTTTGGAAAAGTTTTTTATAGTAGAAAGCAAGGGCTTATAGCGTAATGGATTACGCGTCTGCCTGCGGAGCAGAAGATTCCAGGTTCGAGTCCTGGCGAGCTCGGTATTAACATTTAAAGATGATAATTAGAGTATAACGGAAGGGAAATTTATAATATTGCAATGCTTCAATAGCATCTGGATAAACAGCTAACGGGCTTGTGGCGCAATGGATAACGCGTCTGCCTACGGAGCAGAAGATTCCAGGTTCGAGTCCTGGCAAGCTCGGTGTTTGTTTTAGTAAAAGATCTTTTATGCGTCCTTAAAAATGCATAAATACAATGTTTGGAAAAGTTTTTTATATTAGAGAGCAAGGGCTAGTAGCGTAATGGATAACGCGTCTGCCTTCGAAGCAGAAGATTCCAGGGTCGAGTCCTGACAAGCTCGGTGTTTGTTTTAGTGAAAGATCTTTTATGCGTCATAAAAAATGCATAAATACAATGTTTGGAAAAGTTTTTTATGGTAGAAAGCAAGGGCTTGTAGCGTAATGGATAACGCGTCTGCCTTCGAAGCGGAAGATTTCAGGTTCGAGTCCTGGCGAGCTCGTTATTAATATTTAAAGATGATAATTGAGTATAACGGAAGGGAAATTTGTAATGTTGCAATGCTTCAATAGCATCTAGATAAACAGCTAACGGGCTTGTGGCGCAATGGATAACGCGTCTGCCTACGGAGCAGAAGATTCCAGGTTCGAGTCCTGGCAAGCTCGGTGTTTGTTTTAGTAAAAGATCTTTTATGCGTCCTTAAAAATGCATAAATACAATGTTTGGAAAAGTTTTTTATATTAGAGAGCAAGGGCTAGTAGCGTAATGGATAACGCGTCTGCCTTCGAAGCAGAAGATTCCAGGGTCGAGTCCTGACAAGCTCGGTGTTTGTTTTAGTGAAAGATCTTTTATGCGTCATAAAAAATGCATAAATACAATGTTTGGAAAAGTTTTTTATGGTAGAAAGCAAGGGCTTGTAGCGTAATGGATAACGCGTCTGCCTTCGAAGCGGAAGATTTCAGGTTCGAGTCCTGGCGAGCTCGGTATTAATATTTAAAGATGATAATTGAGTATAACGGAAGGGAAATTTGTAATGTTGCAATGCTTCAATAGCATCTAGATAAACAGCTAACGGGCTTGTGGCATAATGGATAACGCGTCTGCCTACGGAGCAGAAGAATCCAGGTTCGAGTTCTGGCGAGCTCGGTATTAACATTTAAAGATGATAATTAGAGTATAACGGAAGGGAAATTTATAATATTGCAATGCTTCAATAGCATCTAGATAAACAGCTAGCGGGCTTGTGGCGCAATGGATAACGCGCCTGCCTACGGAGCAGAAGATTCCAGGTTCGAGTCCTGGCAAGATCGGTGTTTGTTTTAGTAAAAGATCTTTTATGCGTCATTAAAAATGCATAAATACAATGTTTGGAAAAGATTTTATATTAGAGAGCAAGGGCTTGTAGCGTTATGGATAACGCGTCTGCCTTCGAAGCAGAAGATTCCAGGGTCGAGTCCTGACAAGCTCGGTGTTTGTTTTAGTGAAAGATCTTTTATGCGTCATAAAAAATATATAAATACAATGTTTGGAAAAGCTTTTTATAGTAGAAAGCAAGGGCTTGTAGCGTAATGGAATACGCGTCTGCCTGCGGAGCAGAAGATTCCAGGTTCGAGTCCTGGCGAGCTCGGTATTAATATTTAAAGATGATAATTGAGTATAACGGAAGGGAAATTTGTAATGTTGCAATGCTTCAATAGCATCTAGAAAAACAGCTAACGGGCTTGTGGCGTAATGGATAACGCGTCTGCCTACGGAGCAGAAGATTCCAGGTTCGAGTTCTGGCGAGCTCGGTATTAACATTTAAAGATGATAATTAGAGTATAACGGAAGGGAAATTTATAATATTGCAATGCTTCAATAGCATCTAGATAAACAGCTAACGGGCTTGTGGCGCAATGGATAACGCGTCTGCCTACGGAGCAGAAAATTCCAGGGTCGAGTCCTGGCGAGCTCGGTATTAACATTTAAAGATGATAATTAGAGTATAACGGAAGGGAAATTTATAATATTGCAATGCTTCAATAGCATCTAGATAAACAGCTAACGGGCTTGTGGCGCAATGGATAACGTGACTGCCTACGGAGCGGAAGATTCCAGGTTCGAGTCCTGGCAAGCTCGGTGTTTGTTTTAGTAAAAGATCTTTTATGCGTCCTTAAAAATGCATAAATACAATGTTTGGAAAAGTTTTTTATATTAGAGAGCAAGGGCTAGTAGCGTAATGGATAACGCGTCTGCCTTCGAAGCAGAAGATTCCAGGGTCGAGTCCTGACAAGCTCGGTGTTTGTTTTAGTGAAAGATCTTTTATGCGTCATAAAAAATGCATAAATACAATGTTTGGAAAAGTTTTTTATAGTAGAAAGCAAGGGCTTGTAGCGTAATGGATTACGCGTCTGCCTGCGGAGCAGAAGATTCCAGGTTCGAGTCCTGGCGAGCTCGGTATTAACATTTAAAGATGATAATTAGAGTATAACGGAAGGGAAATTTATAATATTGCAATGCTTCAATAGCATCTGGATAAACAGCTAACGGGCTTGTGGCGCAATGGATAACGCGTCTGCCTACGGAGCAGAAGATTCCAGGTTCGAGTCCTGGCAAGCTCGGTGTTTGTTTTAGTAAAAGATCTTTTATGCGTCCTTAAAAATGCATAAATACAATGTTTGGAAAAGTTTTTTATATTAGAGAGCAAGGGCTAGTAGCGTAATGGATAACGCGTCTGCCTTCGAAGCAGAAGATTCCAGGGTCGAGTCCTGACAAGCTCGGTGTTTGTTTTAGTGAAAGATCTTTTATGCGTCATAAAAAATGCATAAATACAATGTTTGGAAAAGTTTTTTATGGTAGAAAGCAAGGGCTTGTAGCGTAATGGATAACGCGTCTGCCTTCGAAGCGGAAGATTTCAGGTTCGAGTCCTGGCGAGCTCGGTATTAATATTTAAAGATGATAATTGAGTATAACGGAAGGGAAATTTGTAATGTTGCAATGCTTCAATAGCATCTAGATAAACAGCTAACGGGCTTGTGGCGTAATGGATAACGCGTCTGCCTACGGAGCAGAAGATTCCAGGTTCGAGTTCTGGCGAGCTCGGTATTAACATTTAAAGATGATAATTAGAGTATAACGGAAGGAAAATTTATAATATTGCAATGCTTCAATAGCATCTAGATAAACAGCTAGCGGGCTTGTGGCGCAATGGATAACGCGCCTGCCTACGGAGCAGAAGATTCCAGGTTCGAGTCCTGGCAAGATCGGTGTTTGTTTTAGTAAAAGATCTTTTATGCGTCATTAAAAATGCATAAATACAATGTTTGGAAAAGATTTTATATTAGAGAGCAAGGGCTTGTAGCGTTATGGATAACGCGTCTGCCTTCGAAGCAGAAGATTCCAGGGTCGAGTCCTGACAAGCTCGGTGTTTGTTTTAGTGAAAGATCTTTTATGCGTCATAAAAAATATATAAATACAATGTTTGGAAAAGCTTTTTATAGTAGAAAGCAAGGGCTTGTAGCGTAATGGAATACGCGTCTGCCTGCGGAGCAGAAGATTCCAGGTTCGAGTCCTGGCGCGCTCGGTATTAATATTTAAAGATGATAATTGAGTATAACGGAAGGGAAATTTGTAATGTTGCAATGCTTCAATAGCATCTAGATAAACAGCTAACGGGCTTGTGGCGTAATGGATAACGCGTCTGCCTACGGAGCAGAAGATTCCAGGTTCGAGTTCTGGCGAGCTCGGTATTAACATTTAAAGATGATAATTAGAGTATAACGGAAGGAAAATTTATAATATTGCAATGCTTCAATAGCATCTAGATAAACAGCTAGCGGGCTTGTGGCGCAATGGATAACGCGCCTGCCTACGGAGCAGAAGATTCCAGGTTCGAGTCCTGGCAAGATCGGTGTTTGTTTTAGTAAAAGATCTTTTATGCGTCATTAAAAATGCATAAATACAATGTTTGGAAAAGATTTTATATTAGAGAGCAAGGGCTTGTAGCGTTATGGATAACGCGTCTGCCTTCGAAGCAGAAGATTCCAGGGTCGAGTCCTGACAAGCTCGGTGTTTGTTTTAGTGAAAGATCTTTTATGCGTCATAAAAAATATATAAATACAATGTTTGGAAAAGCTTTTTATAGTAGAAAGCAAGGGCTTGTAGCGTAATGGAATACGCGTCTGCCTGCGGAGCAGAAGATTCCAGGTTCGAGTCCTGGCGAGCTCGGTATTAATATTTAAAGATGATAATTGAGTATAACGGAAGGGAAATTTGTAATGTTGCAATGCTTCAATAGCATCTAGATAAACAGCTAACGGGCTTGTGGCGTAATGGATAACGCGTCTGCCTACGGAGCAGAAGATTCCAGGTTCGAGTTCTGGCGAGCTCGGTATTAACATTTAAAGATGATAATTAGAGTATAACGGAAGGAAAATTTATAATATTGCAATGCTTCAATAGCATCTAGATAAACAGCTAACGGGCTTGTGGCGCAATGGATAACGCGTCTGCCTACGGAGCAGAAAATTCCAGGGTCGAGTCCTGGCGAGCTCGGTATTAACATTTAAAGATGATAATTAGAGTATAACGGAAGGGAAATTTATAATATTGCAATGCTTCAATAGCATCTAGATAAACAGCTAACGGGCTTGTGGCGCAATGGATAACGTGACTGCCTACGGAGCGGAAGATTCCAGGTTCGAGTCCTGGCAAGCTCGGTGTTTATTTTAGTGAAAGATCTTTTATGCGTCATAAAAAATGCATAAATACAATGTTTGGAAAGGTTTTTTATAGTAGAAAGCAAGGGCTTGTAGCGTAATGGATTACGCGTCTGCCTGCGGAGCAGAAGATTCCAGGTTCGAGTCCTGGCGAGCTCGGTATTAACATTTAAAGATGGTAATTAGAGTATAACGGAAGGGAAATTTATAATATTGCAATGCTTCAATAGCATCTGGATAAACAGCTAACGGGCTTGTGGCGCAATGGATAACGCGTCTGCCTACGGAGCAGAAGATTCCAGGTTCGAGTCCTGGCAAGCTCGGTGTTTGTTTTAGTAAAAGATCTTTTATGCGTCATAAAAAATGCATAAATACAATGTTTGGAAAAGTTTTTTATATTAGAGAGCAAGGGCTAGTAGCGTAATGGATAACGCGTCTGCCTTCGAAGCAGAAGATTCCAGGTTCGAGTCCTGACAAGCTCGGTGTTTGTTTTAGTGAAAGATCTTTTATGCGTCATAAAAAATGCATAAATACAATGTTTGGAAAAGTTTTTTATGGTTGAAAGCAAGGGCTTGTAGCGTAATGGATAACGCGTCTGCCTTCGAAGCGGAAGATTTGAGGTTCGAGTCCTGGCGAGCTCGGTATTAATATTTAAAGATGATAATTAGAGTATAACGGAAGGGAAATTTGTAATGTTGCAATGCTTCAATAGCATCTAGATAAACAGCTAACGGGCTTGTGGCGTAATGGATAACGCGTCTGCCTACGGAGCAGAAGATTCCAGGTTCAAGTTCTGGCGAGCTCGGTATTAACATTTAAAGATGATAATTAGAGTATAACGGAAGGGAAATTTATAATATTGCAATGCTTCAATAGCATCTAGATAAACAGCTAGCGGGCTTGTGGCGCAATGGATAACGCGCCTGCCTACGGAGCAGAAGATTCCAGGTTCGAGTCCTGGCAAGATCGGTGTTTGTTTTAGTAAAAGATCTTTTATGCGTCATTAAAAATGCATAAATACAATGTTTGGAAAAGATTTTATATTAGAGAGCAAGGGCTTGTAGCGTTATGGATAACGCGACTGCCTTCGAAGCAGAAGATTCCAGGGTCGAGTCCTGACAAGCTCGGTGTTTGTTTTAGTGAAAGATCTTTTATGCGTCATAAAAAATATATAAATACAATGTTTGGAAAAGCTTTTTATAGTAGAAAGCAAGGGCTTGTAGCGTAATGGAATACGCGTCTGCCTGCGGAGCAGAAGATTCCAGGTTCGAGTCCTGGCGAGCTCGGTATTAACATTTAAAGATGATAATTAGAGTATAACGGAAGGGAAATTTATAGTATTGTAATGCTTCAATAGCATATAGATAAACAGCTAACGGGCTTGTGGCGCAATGGATAAGGCGTCTGCCTACGGAGCAGAAAATTTCAGGGTCGAGTCCTGGCGAGCTCGGTATTAACATTTAAAGATGATAATTAGAGTATAACGGAAGGGAAATTTATAGTATTGTAATGCTTCAATAGCATCTAGATAAACAGCTAGCGGGCTTGTGGCGCAATGGATAAGGCGTCTGCCTACGGAGCAGAAGATTCCAGGTTCGAGTCCTGGCAAGCTCGGTGTTTGTTTTAGTAAAAGATCTTTTATGCGTCATTAAAAATGCATAAATACAATGTTTGGAAACGTTTTTTATATTAGAGAGCAAGGGCTTGTAGCGTAATGGATTACGCGTCTGCCTTCGAAACAGAAGATTCCAGGTTCGAGTCCTGGCGAGCTCGGTATTAACATTTAAAGATGATAATTAGAGTATAACGGAAGGGAAATTTATAATATTGCAATGCTTCAATAGCATATAGATAAACAGCTAACGGGCTTGTGGCGCAATGGATAAGGCGTCTGCCTACGGAGCAGAAAATTTCAGGGTCGAGTCCTGGCGAGCTCGGTATTAACATTTAAAGATGATAATTAGAGTATAACGGAAGGGAAATTTATAGTATTGTAATGCTTCAATAGCATCTAGATAAACAGCTAGCGGGCTTGTGGCGCAATGGATAACGCGTCTGCCTACGGAGCAGAAGATTCCAGGTTCGAGTCCTGGCAAGCTCGGTGTTTGTTTTTGTAAAAGATCTTTTATGCGTCATTAAAAATGCATAAATACAATGTTTGGAAACGTTTTTTATATTAGAGAGCAAGGGCTTGTAGCGTAATGGATTACGCGTCTGCCTTCGAAGCAGAAGATTACAGGTTCGAGTCCTGGCGAGATCGGTATCAACATTTAAAGATGATAATTAGAGTATAACGGAAGGGAAATTTATATTATTGCAATGCTTCAATAGCATCTAGATAAACAGCTAACGGGCTTGTGGCGCAATGGATAACGCGTCTGCCTACGGAGCAGAAGATTCCAGGTTCGAGTCCTGGCGAGCTCGGTATTAATATTTAAAGATGATAATTGAGTATAACGGAAGGGAAATTTATAATGTTGCAATGCTTCAATAGCATCTAGATAAATAGTTAACAGGCTTTTGGCGCAATGGATAACGCGTCTGCCTACGGAGCAGAAGATTCCAGGTTCGAGTCCTGGCAAGATCGGCGTTTGTTTTAGTAAAAGATCTTTTATGCGTCATTAAAAATGCATAAATACAATGTTTGGAAAAGTTTTTTATATTAGAGAGCAAGGGCTTGTAGCGTTATGGATAACGCGTCTGCCTTCGAAGCAGAAGATTCCAGGGTCGAGTCCTGACAAGCTCGGTGTTTGTTTTAGTGAAAGATCTTTTATGCGTCATAAAAAATGCATAAATACAATGTTTGGAAAAGCTTTATATATGAGAGAGCAAGGGCTTGTAGCGTAACGGATAACGCGTCTGCCTTCGAAGCAGAAGATTCCAGGTTCGAGTCCTGGCGAGCTCGGTATTAATATTTAAAGATGATAATTAGAGTATAACGGAAGGGAAATTTATAATATTGCAATGCTTCAATAGCATATAGATAAACAGCTAACGGGCTTGTGGCGCAATGGATAAGGCGTCTGCCTTCGAAGCAGAAGATTTCCGGTTCGAGTCCTGGCGAGCTCGGTATTAATATTTAAAGATGATAATTGAGTATAACGGAAGGGAAATTTGTAATGTTGCAATGCTTCAATAGCATCTAGATAAACAGCTAACGGTCTTGTGGCGTAATGGATAACGCGTGTGCCTACGGAGCAGAAGATTCCAGGTTCGAGTCCTGGCGAGCTCGGTATTAACATTTAAAGATGATAATTAGAGTATAACGGAAGGGAAATTTATAATATTGCAATGCTTCAATAGCATATAGATAAACAGCTAACGGGCTTGTGGCGCAATGGATAAGGCGTCTGCCTACGGAGCAGAAAATTTCAGGGTCGAGTCCTGGCGAGCTCGGTATTAACATTTAAAGATGATAATTAGAGTATAACGGAAGGGAAATTTATAGTATTGTAATGCTTCAATAGCATCTAGATAAACAGCTAGCGGGCTTGTGGCGCAATGGATAACGCGTCTGCCTACGGAGCAGAAGATTCCAGGTTCGAGTCCTGGCAAGCTCGGTGTTTGTTTTAGTAAAAGATCTTTTATGCGTCATTAAAAATGCATAAATACAATGTTTGGAAACGTTTTTTATATTAGAGAGCAAGGGCTTGTAGCGTAATGGATTACGCGTCTGCCTTCGAAGCAGAAGATTACAGGTTCGAGTCCTGGCGAGATCGGTATCAACATTTAAAGATGATAATTAGAGTATAACGGAAGGGAAATTTATATTATTGCAATGCTTCAATAGCATCTAGATAAACAGCTAACGGGCTTGTGGCGCAATGGATAACGCGTCTGCCTACGGAGCAGAAGATTCCAGGTTCGAGTCCTGGCAAGCTCGGTGTTTGTTTTAGTAAAAGATCTTTTATGCGTCATTAAAAATGCATAAATACAATGTTTGGAAAAGCTTTATATATGAGAGAGCCAGGGCTTGTAGCGTAACGGATAACGCGTCTGCCTTCGAAGCAGAAGATTCCAGGTTCGAGTCCTGGCGAGCTCGGTATTAATATTTAAAGATGATAATTGAGTATAACGGAAGGGAAATTTATAATGTTGCAATGCTTCAATAGCATCTAGATAAATAGTTAACAGGCTTTTGGCGCAATGGATAACGCGTCTGCCTACGGAGCAGAAGATTCCAGGTTCGAGTCCTGGCAAGATCGGCGTTTGTTTTAGTAAAAGATCTTTTATGCGTCATTAAAAATGCATAAATACAATGTTTGGAAAAGTTTTTTATATTAGAGAGCAAGGGCTTGTAGCGTTATGGATAACGCGTCTGCCTTCGAAGCAGACGATTCCAGGGTCGAGTCCTGACAAGCTCGGTGTTTGTTTTAGTGAAAGATCTTTTATGCGTCATAAAAAATATATAAATACAATGTTTGGAAAAGCTTTTTATGGTAGAAAGCAAGGGCTTGTAGCGTAATGGATTACGCGTCTGCCTGCGGAGCAGAAGATTCCAGGTTCGAGTCCTGGCGAGCTCGGTATTAACATTTAAAGATGATAATTAGAGTATAACGGAAGGGAAATTTATAATATTGCAATGCTTCAATAGCATATAGATAAACAGCTAACGGGCTTGTGGCGCAATGGATAAGGCGTCTGCCTACGGAGCAGAAAATTCCAGGGTCGAGTCCTGGCGAGCTCGGTATTAACATTTAAAGATGATAATTAGAGTATAACGGAAGGGAAATTTATAGTATTGTAATGCTTCAATAGCATCTAGATAAACAGCCAGCGGGCTTGTGGCGCAATGGATAACGCGTCTGCCTACGGAGCAGAAGATTCCAGGTTCGAGTCCTGGCAAGCTCGGTCTTTGTTTTAGTAAAAGATCTTTTATGCGTCATTAAAAATGCATAAAGACAATGTTTGGAAAAGTTTTTTATATTAGAGAGCAAGGGCTTGTAGCGTTATGGATAACGTGTCTGCCTTCGAAGCAGAAGATTCCAGGGTCGAGTCCTGACAAGCTCGGTGTTTGTTTTAGTGAAAGATCTTTTATGCGTCATAAAAAATATATAAATACAATGTTTGGAAAAGCTTTTTATGGTAGAAAGCAAGGGCTTGTAGCGTAATGGATTACGCGTCTGCCTGCGGAGCAGAAGATTCCAGGTTCGAGTCCAGGCGAGCTCGGTATTAACATTTAAAGATGATAATTAGAGTATAACGGAAGGGAAATTTATAATATTGCAATGCTTCAATAGCATATAGATAAACAGCTAACGGGCTTGTGGCGCAATGGATAAGGCGTCTGCCTACGGAGCAGAAAATTCCAGGGTCGAGTCCTGGCGAGCTCGGTCTTTGTTTTAGTAAAAGATCTTTTATGCGTCATTAAAAATGCATAAATACAATGTTTGGAAAAGTTTTTTATATTAGAGAGCAAGGGCTTGTAGCGTTATGGATAACGCGTCTGCCTTCGAAGCAGAAGATTCCAGGGTCGAGTCCTGACAAGCTCGGTGTTTGTTTTAGTGAAAGATCTTTTATGCGTCATAAAAAATATATAAATACAATGTTTGGAAAAGCTTTTTATGGTAGAAAGCAAGGGCTTGTAGCGTAATGGATTACGCGTCTGCCTGCGGAGCAGAAGATTCCAGGTTCGAGTCCAGGCGAGCTCGGTATTAACATTTAAAGATGATAATTAGAGTATAACGGAAGGGAAATTTATAATATTGCAATGCTTCAATAGCATATAGATAAACAGCTAACGGGCTTGTGGCGCAATGGATAAGGCGTCTGCCTACGGAGGAGAAAATTCCAGGGTCGAGTCCTGGCGAGCTCGGTATTAACATTTAAAGATGATAATTAGAGTATAACGGAAGGGAAATTTATAATATTGCAATGCTTCAATAGCATATAGATAAACAGCTAACGGGCTTGTGGCGCAATGGATAACGCGTCTGCCTACGGAGCAGAAGATTCCAGGTTCGAGTCCTGGCAAGCTCGGTGTTTGTTTTAGTAAAAGATCTTTTATGCGTCATTAAAAATGCATAAATACAATGTTTGGAAAAGTTTTTTATATTAGAGAGCAAGGGCTTGTAGCGTAATGGATTACGCGTCTGCCTTCGAAGCAGAAGATTCCAGGTTCGAGTCCTGGCGAGATCGGTATTAACATTTAAAGATGATAATTAGAGTATAACGGAAGGGAAATTTATATTATTGCAATGCTTCAATAGCATCTAGATAAACAGCTAACGGGCTTGTGGCGCAATGGATAACGCGTCTGCCTACGGAGCAGAAGATTCCAGGTTCGAGTCCTGGCAAGCTCGGTGATTGTTTTAGTAAAAGATCTTTTATGCGTCATTAAAAATGCATAAATACAATGTTTGGAAAAGTTTTTTATATGAGAGAGCAATGGCTTGTAGCGTAACGGTTAACGCGTCTGCCTTCGAAGCAGAAGATTCCAGGTTCGAGTCCTGGCGAGCTCGGTATTAATATTTAAACATGATAATTGAGTATAACGGAAGGGAAATTTATAATATTGCAATGCTTCAATAGCATATAGATAAACAGCTAACGGGCTTGTGGCGCAATGGATAACGCGTCTGCCTACGGAGCAGAAGATTCCAGGTTCGAGTCCTGGCAAGCTCGGTGTTTGTTTTAGTAAAAGATCTTTTATGCGTCATTAAAAATGCATAAATACAATGTTTGGAAAAGTTTTTTATATTAGAGAGCAAGGGCTTGTAGCGTAATGGATTACGCGTCTGCCTTCGAAGCAGAAGATTCCAGGTTCGAGTCCTGGCGAGATCGGTATTAACATTTAAAGATTATAATTAGAGTATAACGGAAGGGAAATTTATATTATTGCAATGCTTCAATAGCATCTAGATAAATAGTTAACAGGCTTGTGGCGCAATGGATAACGCGTCTGCCTACGGAGCAGAAGATTCCAGGTTCGAGTCCTGGCAAGATCGGTGTTTGTTTTAGTAAAAGATCTTTTATGCGTCATTAAAAATGCATAAATACAATGTTTGGAAAAGCTTTTTATGGTAGAAAGCAAGGGCTTGTAGCGTAATGGATTACGCGTCTGCCTGCGGAGCAGAAGATTCCAGGTTCGAGTTCTGGCGAGCTCGGTATTAACATTTAAAGATGATAATTAGAGTATAACGGAAGGGAAATTTATAATATTGCAATGCTTCAATAGCATCTAGATAAACAGCTAGCGGGCTTGTGGCGCAATGGATAACGCGCCTGCCTACGGAGCAGAAGAATCCAGGTTCGAGTCCTGGCAAGATCGGTGTTTGTTTTAGTAAAAGATCTTTTATGCGTCATTAAAAATGCATAAATACAATGTTTGGAAAAGATTTTATATTAGAGAGCAAGGGCTTGTAGCGTTATGGATAACGCGTCTGCCTTCGAAGCAGAAGATTCCAGGGTCGAGTCCTGACAAGCTCGGTGTTTGTTTTAGTGAAAGATCTTTTATGCGTCATAAAAAATATATAAATACAATGTTTGGAAAAGCTTTTTATATTAGAAAGCAAGGGCTTGTAGCGTAATGGAATACGCGTCTGCCTGCGGAGCAGAAGATTCCAGGTTCGAGTCCTGGCGAGCTCGGTATTAACATTTAAAGATGATAATTAGAGTATAGCGGAAGGGAAATTTATAATATTGCAATGCTTCAATAGCATATAGATAAACAGCTAACGGGCTTGTGGCGCAATGGATAAGGCGTCTGCCTACGGAGCAGAAAATTTCAGGGTCGAGTCCTGGCGAGCTCGGTATTAACATTTAAAGATGATAATTAGAGTATAACGGAAGGGAAATTTATAGTATTGTAATGCTTCAATAGCATCTAGATAAACAGCTAGCGGGCTTGTGGCGCAATGGATAACGCGTCTGCCTACGGAGCAGAAGATTCCAGGTTCGAGTCCTGGCAAGCTCGGTGTTTGTTTTAGTAAAAGATCTTTTATGCGTCATTAAAAATGCATAAATACAATGTTTGGAAAAGTTTTTTATATTAGAGAGCAAGGGCTTGTAGCGTAATGGATTACGCGTCTGCCTTCGAAGCAGAAGATTCCAGGTTCGAGTCCTGGCGAGATCGGTATTAACATTTAAAGATGATAATTAGAGTATAACGGAAGGGAAATTTATATTATTGCAATGCTTCAATAGCATCTAGATAAACAGCTAACGGGCTTGTGGCGCAATGGATAACGCGTCTGCCTACGGAGCAGAAGATTCCAGGTTCGAGTCCTGGCGAGATCGGTATTAACATTTAAAGATGATAATTAGAGTATAACGGAAGGGAAATTTATATTATTGCAATGCTTCAATAGCATCTAGATAAACAGCTAACGGGCTTGTGGCGCAATGGATAACGCGTCTGCCTACGGAGCAGAAGATTCCAGGTTCGAGTCCTGGCAAGCTCGGTGTTTGTTTTAGTAAAAGATATTTATGCGTCATTAAAAATGCATAAATACAATGTTTGGAAAAGTTTTTTATATGAGAGAGCAAGGGCTTGTAGCGTAACGGATAACGCGTCTGCCTTCGAAGCAGAAGATTCCAGGTTCGAGTCCTGGCGAGCTCGGTATTAATATTTAAAGATGATAATTGAGTATAACGGAAGGGAAATTTATAATGTTGCAATGCTTCAATAGCATCTAGATAAATAGTTAACAGGCTTGTGGCGCAATGGATAACGCGTCTGCCTACGGAGCAGAAGATTCCAGGTTCGAGTCCTGGCAAGATCGGTGTTTGTTTTAGTAAAAGATCTTTTATGCGTCATTAAAAATGCATAAATACAATGTTTGGAAAAGTTTTTTATATTAGAGAGCAAGGGCTTGTAGCGTTATGGATAACGCGTCTGCCTTCGAAGCAGAAGATTCCAGTGTCGAGTCCTGACAAGCTCGGTGTTTGTTTTAGTGAAAGATCTTTTATGCGTCATAAAAAATATATAAATACAATGTTTGGAAAAGCTTTTTATGGTAGAAAGCAAGGGCTTGTAGCGTAATGGAATACGCGTCTGCCTGCGGAGCAGAAGATTCCAGGTTCGAGTCCTGGCGAGCTCGGTATTAACATTTAAAGATGATAATTAGAGTATAACGGAAGGGAAATTTATAATATTGCAATGCTTCAATAGCATATAGATAAACAGCTAACGGGCTTGTGGCGCAATGGATAAGGCGTCTGCCTACGGAGCGGAAAATTCCAGGGTCGAGTCCTGGCGAGCTCGGTATTAACATTTAAAGATGATAATTAGAGTATAACGGAAGGGAAATTTATAGTATTGTAATGCTTCAATAGCATCTAGATAAACAGCCAGCGGGCTTGTGGCGCAATGGATAACGCGTCTGCCTACGGAGCAGAAGATTCCAGGTTCGAGTCCTGGCAAGCTCGGTGTTTGTTTTAGTAAAAGATCTTTTATGCGTCATTAAAAATGCATAAATACAATGTTTGGAAAAGTTTTTTATATTAGAGAGCAAGGGCTTGTAGCGTAATGGATTACGCGTCTGCCTTCGAAGCAGAAGATTCCAGGTTCGAGTCCTGGCGAGATCGGTATTAACATTTAAAGATGATAATTAGAGTATAACGGAAGGGAAATTTATATTATTGCAATGCTTCAATAGCATCTAGATAAACAGCTAACGGGCTTGTGGCGCAATGGATAACGCGTCTGCCTACGGAGCAGAAGATTCCAGGTTCGAGTCCTGGCGAGATCGGTATTAACATTTAAAGATGATAATTAGAGTATAACGGAAGGGAAATTTATATTATTGCAATGCTTCAATAGCATCTAGATAAACAGCTAACGGGCTTGTGGCGCAATGGATAACGCGTCTGCCTACGAAGCAGAAGATTCCAGGTTCGAGTCCTGGCAAGCTCGGTGTTTGTTTTAGTAAAAGATATTTATGCGTCATTAAAAATGCATAAATACAATGTTTGGAAAAGTTTTTTATATGAGAGAGCAAGGGCTTGTAGCGTAACGGATAACGCGTCTGCCTTCGAAGCAGAAGATTCCAGGTTCGAGTCCTGGCGAGCTCGGTATTAATATTTAAAGATGATAATTGAGTATAACGGAAGGGAAATTTATAATGTTGCAATGCTTCAATAGCATCTAGATAAATAGTTAACAGGCTTGTGGCGCAATGGATAACGCGTCTGCCTACGGAGCAGAAGATTCCAGGTTCGAGTCCTGGCAAGATCGGTGTTTGTTTTAGTAAAAGATCTTTTATGCGTCATTAAAAATGCATAAATACAATGTTTGGAAAAGTTTTTTATATTAGAGAGCAAGGGCTTGTAGCGTTATGGATAACGCGTCTGCCTTCGAAGCAGAAGATTCCAGTGTCGAGTCCTGACAAGCTCGGTGTTTGTTTTAGTGAAAGATCTTTTATGCGTCATAAAAAATATATAAATACAATGTTTGGAAAAGCTTTTTATGGTAGAAAGCAAGGGCTTGTAGCGTAATGGAATACGCGTCTGCCTGCGGAGCAGAAGATTCCAGGTTCGAGTCCTGGCGAGCTCGGTATTAACATTTAAAGATGATAATTAGAGTATAACGGAAGGGAAATTTATAATATTGCAATGCTTCAATAGCATATAGATAAACAGCTAACGGGCTTGTGGCGCAATGGATAACGCGTCTGCCTACGGAGCGGAAAATTCCAGGGTCGAGTCCTGGCGAGCTCGGTATTAACATTTAAAGATGATAATTAGAGTATAACGGAAGGGAAATTTATAGTATTGTAATGCTTCAATAGCATCTAGATAAACAGCCAGCGGGCTTGTGGCGCAATGGATAACGCGTCTGCCTACGGAGCAGAAGATTCCAGGTTCGAGTCCTGGCAAGCTCGGTGTTTGTTTTAGTAAAAGATCTTTTATGCGTCATTAAAAATGCATAAATACAATGTTTGGAAAAGTTTTTTATATTAGAGAGCAAGGGCTTGTAGCGTAATGGATTACGCGTCTGCCTTCGAAGCAGAAGATTCCAGGTTCGAGTCCTGGCGAGCTCGGTATTAATATTTAAAGATGATAATTGAGTATAACGGAAGGGAAATTTATAATGTTGCAATACTTCAATAGCATCTAGATAAATAGTTAACAGGCTTGTGGCGCAATGGATAACGCGTCTGCCTACGGAGCAGAAGATTCCGGGTTCGAGTCCTGGCAAGATCGGTGTTTGTTTTAGTAAAAGATCTTTTATGCGTCATTAAAAATGCATAAATACAATGTTTGGAAAAGCTTTTTATGGTAGAAAGCAAGGGCTTGTAGCGTAATGGATTACGCGTCTGCCTGCGGAGCAGAAGATTCCAGGTTCGAGTCCTGGCGAGCTCGGTATTAACATTTAAAGATGATAATTAGAGTATAACGGAAGGGAAATTTATAATATTGCAATGCTTCAATAGCATATAGATAAACAGCTAACGGGCTTGTGGTGCAATGGATAAGGCGTCTGCCTACGGAGCAGAAGATTCCAGGTTCGAGTCCTGGCAAGCTCGGTGTTTGTTTTAGTAAAAGATCTTTTATGCGTCATTAAAAATGCATAAATACAATGTTTGGAAAAGTTTTTTATATTAGAGAGCAAGGGCTTGTAGCGTAATGGATTACGCGTCACCTTCGAAGCAGAAGATTCCAGGTTCGAGTCCTGGCGAGATCGGTATTAACATTTAAAGATGATAATTAGAGTATAACGGAAGGGAAATTTATATTATTGCAATGCTTCAATAGCATCTAGATAAACAGCTAACGGGCTTGTGGCGCAATGGATAACGCGTCTGCCTACGGAGCAGAAGATTCCAGGTTCGAGTCCTGGCAAGCTCGGTGTTTGTTTTAGTAAAAGATCTTTTATGCGTCATTAAAAATGCATAAATACAATGTTTGGAAAAGTTTTTTATATGAGAGAGCAAGGGCTTGTAGTGTAACGGATAACGCGTCTGCCTTCGAAGCAGAAGATTCCAGGTTTGAGTCCTGGCGAGCTCGGTATTAACATTTAAAGATGATAATTAGAGTATAACGGAAGGGAAATTTATAATATTGCAATGCTTCAATAGCATCTAGATAAACAGCTAACGGGCTTGTGGCGCAATGGATAACGCGTCTGCCTACGGAGCAGAAAATTCCAGGTTCGTGTCCTGGCGAGATCGGTATTAACATTTAAAGATGATAATTAGAGTATAACGGAAGGGAAATTTATATTATTGCAATGCTTCAATAGCATCTAGATAAACAGCTAACGGGCTTGTGGCGCAATGGATAACGCGTCTGCCTACGGAGCAGAAGATTCCAGGTTCGAGTCCTGGCAAGCTCGGTGTTTGTTTTAGTAAAAGATCTTTTATGCGTCATTAAAAATGCATAAATACAATGTTTGGAAAAGTTTTTTATATGAGAGAGCAAGGGCTTGTAGCGTAACGGATAACGCGTCTGCCTTCGAAGCAGAAGATTCCAGGTTCGAGTCCTGGCGAGCTCGGTATTAATATTTAAAGATGATAGTTGAGTATAACGGAAGGGAAATTTATAATGTTGCAATGCTTCAATAGCATCTAGATAAATAGTTAACAGGCTTGTGGCGCAATGGATAACGCGTCTGCCTACGGAGCAGAAGATTCCAGGTTCGAGTCCTGGCAAGATCGGTGTTTGTTTTAGTAAAAGATCTTTTATGCGTCATTAAAAATGCATAAATACAATGTTTGGAAAAGTTTTTTATATTAGATAGCAAGGGCTTGTAGCGTTATGGATAACGCGTCTGCCTTCGAAGCAGAAGATTCCAGGGTCGAGTCCTGACAAGCTCGGTGTTTGTTTTAGTGAAAGATCTTTTATGCGTCATAAAAAATATATAAATACAATGTTTGGAAAAGCTTTTTATGGTAGAAAGCAAGGGCTTGTAGCGTAATGGATTACGCGTCTGCCTGCGGAGCAGAAGATTCCAGGTTCGAGTCCTGGCGAGCTCGGTATTAACATTTAAAGATGATAATTAGAGTATAACGGAAGGGAAATTTATAATATTGCAATGCTTCAATAGCATCTAGATAAACAGCTAACGGGCTTGTGGCGCAATCGATAACGCGTCTGCCTACGGAGCAGAAAATTCCAGGTTCGTGTCCTGGCGAGATCGGTATTAACATTTAAAGATGATAATAAGAGTATAACGGAAGGGAAATTTATAATATTGCAATGCTTCAATAGCATATAGATAAACAGCTAACGGGCTTGTGGCGCAATGGATAAGGCGTCTGCCTACGGAGCAGAAAATTCCAGGGTCGAGTCCTGGCGAGCTCGGTATTAACATTTAAAGATGATAATTAGAGTATAACGGAAGGGAAATTTATATTATTGCAATGCTTCAATAGCATCTAGATAAACAGCTAACGGGCTTGTGGCGCAATCGATAACGCGTCTGCCTACGGAGCAGAAAATTCCAGGTTCGTGTCCTGGCGAGATCGGTATTAACATTTAAAGATGATAATAAGAGTATAACGGAAGGGAAATTTATAATATTGCAATGCTTCAATAGCATCTAGATAAACAGCTAACGGGCTTGTGGCGCAATGGATAACGCGACTGCCTACGGAGCAGAAGATTCCAGGTTCGAGTCCTGGCAAGCTCGGAGTTTGTTTTAGTAAAAGATCTTTTATGCGTCATTAAAAATGCATAAATACAATGTTTGGAAAAGTTTTTTATATTAGAGAGCAAGGGCTTGTAGCGTAATGGATTACGCGTCTGCCTTCGAAGCAGAAGATTCCAGGTTCGAGTCCTGGCGAGATCGGTATTAACATTTAAAGATGATAATTAGAGTATAACGGAAGGGAAATTTATATTATTGCAATGCTTCAATAGCATCTAGATAAACAGCTAACGGGCTTGTGGCGCAATGGATAACCCGTCTGCCTACGGAGCAGAAGATTCCAGGTTCGAGTCCTGGTAAGCTCGGTGTTTGTTTTAGTAAAAGATCTTTTATGCGTCATTAAAAATGCATAAATACAATGTTTGGAAAAGTTTTTTATATGAGAGAGCAAGGGCTTGTAGCGTAACGGATAACGCGTCTGCCTTCGAAGCAGAAGATTCCAGGTTCGAGTCCTGGCGAGCTCGGTATTAATATTTAAAGATGATAATTGAGTATAACGGAAGGGAAATTTATAATGTTGAAATGCTTCAAGAGCATCGAGATAAATAGTTAACAGGCTTGTGGCGCAATGGATAACGCGTCTGCCTACGGAGCAGAAGATTCCAGGTTCGAGTCCTGGCAAGATCGGTGTTTGTTTTAGTAAAAGATCTTTTATGCGTCATTAAAAATGCATAAATACAATGTTTGGAAAAGCTTTTTATGGTAGAAAGCAAGGGCTTGTAGCGTAATGGATTACGCGTCTGCCTGCGGAGCAGAAGATTCCAGGTTCGAGTACTGGCGAGCTCGGTATTAACATTTAAAGATGATAATTAGAGTATAACGAAAGGGAAATTTATAGTATTGTAATGCTTCAATAGCATCTAGATAAACAGCTAGCGGGCTTGTGGCGCAATGGATAACGCGTCTGCCTACGGAGCAGAAGATTCCAGGTTCGAGTCCTGGCAAGCTCGGTGTTTGTTTTAGTAAAAGATCTTTTATGCGTCATTAAAAATGCATAAATACAATGTTTGGAAAAGTTTTTTATATTAGAGAGCAAGGGCTTGTAGCGTAATGGATTACGCGTCTGCCTTCGAAGCAGAAGATTCCAGGTTCGAGTCCTGGCGAGACCGGTATTAACATTTAAAGATGATAATTAGAGTATAACGGAAGGGAAATTTATATTATTGCAATGCTTCAATAGCATCTAGATGATCAGCTAACGGGCTTGTGGCGCAATGGATTACGCGTCTGCAACGGAGCAGAAGATTCCAGGTTCGAGTCCTGGCGAGCTCGGTATTAACATTTAAAGATGATAATTAGAGTATAACGGAAGGGAAATTTATAATATTGTAATGCATCAATAGCATCTAGATGAACAGCTAACGGGCTTGTGGCGCAATGGATAACGCGTCTGCCTACGGAGCAGAAAATTCCAGGTTCGAGTCCTGGCGAGCTCGGTATTAACATTTAAAGATGATAATTAGAGTATAACGGAAGGGAAATTTATAATATTGCAATGCTTCAATAGCATCTAGATAAACAGCTAACGGGCTTGTGGCGCAATCGATAACGCGTCTGCCTACGGAGCAGAAAATTCCAGGTTCGTGTCCTGGCGAGATCGGTATTAACATTTAAAGATGATAATAAGAGTATAACGGAAGGGAAATTTATAATATTGCAATGCTTCAATAGCATATAGATAAACAGCTAACGGGCTTGTGGCGCAATGGATAAGGCGTCTGCCTACGGAGCAGAAAATTCCAGGGTCGAGTCCTGGCGAGCTCGGTATTAACATTTAAAGATGATAATTAGAGTATAACGGAAGGGAAATTTATATTATTGCAATGCTTCAATAGCATCTAGATAAACAGCTAACGGGCTTGTGGCGCAATCGATAACGCGTCTGCCTACGGAGCAGAAAATTCCAGGTTCGTGTCCTGGCGAGATCGGTATTAACATTTAAAGATGATAATAAGAGTATAACGGAAGGGAAATTTATAATATTGCAATGCTTCAATAGCATCTAGATAAACAGCTAACGGGCTTGTGGCGCAATGGATAACGCGACTGCCTACGGAGCAGAAGATTCCAGGTTCGAGTCCTGGCAAGCTCGGAGTTTGTTTTAGTAAAAGATCTTTTATGCGTCATTAAAAATGCATAAATACAATGTTTGGAAAAGTTTTTTATATTAGAGAGCAAGGGCTTGTAGCGTAATGGATTACGCGTCTGCCTTCGAAGCAGAAGATTCCAGGTTCGAGTCCTGGCGAGATCGGTATTAACATTTAAAGATGATAATTAGAGTATAACGGAAGGGAAATTTATATTATTGCAATGCTTCAATAGCATCTAGATAAACAGCTAACGGGCTTGTGGCGCAATGGATAACCCGTCTGCCTACGGAGCAGAAGATTCCAGGTTCGAGTCCTGGTAAGCTCGGTGTTTGTTTTAGTAAAAGATCTTTTATGCGTCATTAAAAATGCATAAATACAATGTTTGGAAAAGTTTTTTATATGAGAGAGCAAGGGCTTGTAGCGTAACGGATAACGCGTCTGCCTTCGAAGCAGAAGATTCCAGGTTCGAGTCCTGGCGAGCTCGGTATTAATATTTAAAGATGATAATTGAGTATAACGGAAGGGAAATTTATAATGTTGAAATGCTTCAAGAGCATCGAGATAAATAGTTAACAGGCTTGTGGCGCAATGGATAACGCGTCTGCCTACGGAGCAGAATATTCCAGGTTCGAGTCCTGGCAAGATCGGTGTTTGTTTTAGTAAAAGATCTTTTATGCGTCATTAAAAATGCATAAATACAATGTTTGGAAAAGCTTTTTATGGTAGAAAGCAAGGGCTTGTAGCGTAATGGATTACGCGTCTGCCTGCGGAGCAGAAGATTCCAGGTTCGAGTACTGGCGAGCTCGGTATTAACATTTAAAGATGATAATTAGAGTATAACGGAAGGGAAATTTATAGTATTGTAATGCTTCAATAGCATCTAGATAAACAGCTAGCGGGCTTGTGGCGCAATGGATAACGCGTCTGCCTACGGAGCAGAAGATTCCAGGTTCGAGTCCTGGCAAGCTCGGTGTTTGTTTTAGTAAAAGATCTTTTATGCGTCATTAAAAATGCATAAATACAATGTTTGGAAAAGTTTTTTATATTAGAGAGCAAGGGCTTGTAGCGTAATGGATTACGCGTCTGCCTTCGAGGCAGAAGATTCCAGGTTCGAGTCCTGGCGAGACCGGTATTAACATTTAAAGATGATAATTAGAGTATAACGGAAGGGAAATTTATATTATTGCAATGCTTCAATAGCATCTAGATGATCAGCTAACGGGCTTGTGGCGCAATGGATTACGCGTCTGCAACGGAGCAGAAGATTCCAGGTTCGAGTCCTGGCGAGCTCGGTATTAACATTTAAAGATGATAATTAGAGTATAACGGAAGGGAAATTTATAATATTGTAATGCATCAATAGCATCTAGATGAACAGCTAACGGGCTTGTGGCGCAATGGATAACGCGTCTGCCTACGGAGCAGAAAATTCCAGGTTCGAGTCCTGGCGAGCTCGGTATTAACATTTCAAGATGATAATTATAGTATAACGGAAGGGAAATTTATAATATTGCAATGCATCAATAGCATCTAGATAAACAGCTAACGGGCTTGTGGCGCAATGGATAACGCGTCTGCCTACGGAGCAGAAGATTCCAGGTTCGAGTCCTGGCGAGCTCGGTATTAACACTTAAAGATGATAATTAGAGTATAACGGAAGGGATATTTATAATATTGCAATGCTCCAATAGCATATAGATGAACAGCTAACGGGCTTGTGGCGCAATGGATAACGCTTCTGCCTACGGAGCAGAAAATTGCAGGTTCGAGTCCTGGCGAGCTCGGTATTAACATTTAAAGATGGTAATTAGAGTATAACGGAAGGGAAATTTATAATATTGCAATGCTTCAATAGCATCTAGATAAACAGCTAACGGGCTTGTAGCGTAATGGATAACGCGTCTGCCTTCGAAGCAGAAGATTTCAGGTTCGAGTCCTGGCAAGCTCGGTGTTTATTTTAGTGAAAGATCTTTTATGCGTCATTAAAAATGCATAAATACAATGTTTGGAAAAGTTTTTATAGTAGAAAGCAAGGGCTTGTAGCGTAATGGATTACGCGTCTGCCTGAGGA
Source organism: Phalangium opilio (assembly GCF_054372755.1). Lineage (NCBI taxonomy): Eukaryota > Metazoa > Arthropoda > Arachnida > Opiliones > Phalangiidae > Phalangium > Phalangium opilio. The sequence continues at coordinate 1,911,330 of NW_028324205.1, forward strand.
GCAGAAGATTCCAGGTTCGATTCCTGGCGAGCTCGGTATTAACATTTAAAGATGATAATTAGAGTATAACGGAAGGGAAATTAATAATATTGCTATGCTTCAATAGCATCTAGATAAACAGCTAGCGGGCTTGTGGCGCAATGGATAACGCGTCTGCCTACGGAGCAGAAGATTCCAGGTTCGAGTCCTGGCAAGCTCGGAGTTTGTTTTAGTAAAAGATCTTTTATGCGTCATTAAAAATGCATAAATACAATGTTTGGAAAAAATTTTTTATATTAGAGAGAAAGGGTTTGTAGCGTAATGGATAACGCGTCTGCCTTCGAAGCAGAAGATTCCAGGTTCGAGTCCTGGCAAGCTCGGTGTTTATTTTAGTGAAAGATCTTTTATGCGTCATAAAAAATGCATAAATACAATGTTTGGAAACGTTTTTTATAGTAGAAAGCAAGGGCTTGTAGCGTAATGGATTACGCGTCTGCCTGCGGAGCAGAAGATTCCAGGTTCGAGTCCTGGCGAGCTCGGTATTAACATTTAAAGATGATAATTAGAGTATAACGCAAGGGAAATTTATAATATTGCAATGCTTCAATAGCATCTAGATAAACAGCTAACGGGGTTTTGGCGCAATGGATAACGCGTCTGCCTACGGAGCAGAAAATTCCAGGTTCGAGTCCTGGCGAGCTCGGTATTAACATTTCAAGATGATAATTATAGTATAACGGAAGGGAAATTTATAATATTGCAATGCATCAATAGCATCTAGATAAACAGCTAACGGGCTTGTGGCGCAATGGATAACGCGTCTGCCTACGGAGCAGAAGATTCCAGGTTCGAGTCCTGGCGAGCTCGGTATTAACACTTAAAGATGATAATTAGAGTATAACGGAAGGGATATTTATAATATTGCAATGCTCCAATAGCATATAGATGAACAGCTAACGGGCTTGTGGCGCAATGGATAACGCTTCTGCCTACGGAGCAGAAAATTCCAGGTTCGAGTCCTGGCGAGCTCGGTATTAACATTTAAAGATGGTAATTAGAGTATAACGGAAGGGAAATTTATAATATTGCAATGCTTCAATAGCATCTAGATAAACAGCTAACGGGCTTGTGTTCGCAATGGATAACGCGAGTGCCTACGGAGCAGAAGATTCCAGGTTCGAGTCCTGGCAAGCTCGGAGTTTGTTTTAGTAAAAGATCTTTTATGCGTCATTAAAAATGCATAAATACAATGTTTGGAAAAATTTTTTTATATTAGAGAGAAAGGGTTTGTAGCGTAATGGATAACGCGTCTGCCTTCGAAGCAGAAGATTCCAGGTTCGAGTCCTGGCAAGCTCGGTGTTTATTTTAGTGAAAGATCTTTTATGCGTCATAAAAAATGCATAAATACAATGTTTGGAAACGTTTTTTATAGTAGAAAGCAAGGGCTTGTAGCGTAATGGATTACGCGTCTGCCTGCGGAGCAGAAGATTCCAGGTTCGAGTCCTGGCGAGCTCGGTATTAACATTTAAAGATGATAATTAGAGTATAACGCAAGGGAAATTTATAATATTGCAATGCTTCAATAGCATCTAGATAAACAGCTAACGGGGTTGTGGCGCAATGGATAACGCGTCTGCCTACGAAGCAGAAAATTCCAGGTTCGAGTCCTGGCGAGCTCGGTATTAACATTTCAAGATGATAATTATAGTATAACGGAAGGGAAATTTATAATATTGCAATGCATCAATAGCATCTAGATAAACAGCTAACGGGCTTGTGGCGCAATGGATAACGCGTCTGCCTACGGAGCAGAAGATTCCAGGTTCGAGTCCTGGCAAGCTCGGTATTAACACTTAAAGATGATAATTAGAGTATAACGGAAGGGATATTTATAATATTGCAATGCTCCAATAGCATATAGATGAACAGCTAACGGGCTTGTGGCGCAATGGATAACGCTTCTGCCTACGGAGCAGAAAATTCCAGGTTCGAGTCCTGGCGAGCTCGGTATTAACATTTAAAGATGGTAATTAGAGTATAACGGAAGGGAAATTTATAATATTAAAATGCTTCAATAGCATCTAGATAAACAGCTAACGGGCTTGTGTTCGCAATGGATAACGCGAGTGCCTACGGAGCAGAAGATTCCAGGTTCGAGTCCTGGCAAGCTCGGAGTTTGTTTTAGTAAAAGACCTTTTATGCGTCATTAAAAATGCATAAATACAATGTTTGGAAAAGTTTTTTATATTAGAGAGCAAGGGCTTGTAGCGTAATGGATAACGCGTCTGCCTTCGAAGCAGAAGATTTCAGGTTCGAGTCCTGGCAAGCTCGGTGTTTATTTTAGTGAAAGATCTTTTATGCGTCATTAAAAATGCATAAATACAATGTTTGGAAAAGTTTTTATAGTAGAAAGCAAGGGCTTGTAGCGTAATGGATTACGCGTCTGCCTGAGGAGCAGAAGATTCCAGGTTCGATTCCTGGCGAGCTCGGTATTAACATTTAAAGATGATAATTAGAGTATAACGGAAGGGAAATTTATAATATTGCAATGCTTCAATAGCATATAGAAAAACAGCTAACGTGCTTGTGGCGCAATGGATAACGCGTCTGCCTACGGAGCGAAAAATTCCAGGTTCGAGTCCTGGCGAGCTCGGTATTAACATTTAAAGATGATAATTAGAGTATAACGGAAGGGAAATTAATAATATTGCTATGCTTCAATAGCATCTAGATAAACAGCTAACGGGCTTTTGGCGCAATGGATAACGCGTCTGCCTACGGAGCAGAAGATTCCAGGTTCGAGTCCTGGCAAGCTCGGAGTTTGTTTTAGTAAAAGATCTTTTATGCGTCATTAAAAATGCATAAATACAATGTTTGGAAAAATTTTTTTATATTAGAGAGAAAGGGTTTGTAGCGTAATGGATAACGCGTCTGCCTTCGAAGCAGAAGATTCCAGGTTCGAGTCCTGGCAAGCTCGGTGTTTATTTTAGTGAAAGATCTTTTATGCGTCATAAAAAATGCATAAATACAATGTTTGGAAACGTTTTTTATAGTAGAAAGCAAGGGCTTGTAGCGTAATGGATTACGCGTCTGCCTGCGGAGCAGAAGATTCCAGGTTCGAGTCCTGGCGAGCTCGGTATTAACATTTAAAGATGATAATTAGAGTATAACGCAAGGGAAATTTATAATATTGCAATGCTTCAATAGCATCTGGATAAACAGCTAACGGGGTTGTGGCGCAATGGATAACGCGTCTGCCTACGGAGCAGAAAATTCCAGGTTCGAGTCCTGGCGAGCTCGGTATTAACATTTAAAGATGGTAATTAGAGTATAACGGAAGGGAAATTTATAATATTGCAATGCTTCAATAGCATCTAGATAAACAGCTAACGGGCTTGTGGCGCAATGGATAACGCGAGTGCCTACGGAGCAGAAGATTCCAGGTTCGAGTCCTGGCAAGCTCGGAGTTTGTTTTAGTAAAAGACCTTTTATGCGTCATTAAAAATGCATAAATACAATGTTTGGAAAAGTTTTTTATATTAGAGAGCAAGGGCTTGTAGCGTAATGGATAACGCGTCTGCCTTCGAAGCAGAAGATTTCAGGTTCGAGTCCTGGCAAGCTCGGTGTTTATTTTAGTGAAAGATCTTTTATGCGTCATTAAAAATGCATAAATACAATGTTTGGAAAAGTTTTTATAGTAGAAAGCAAGGGCTTGTAGCGTAATGGATTACGCGTCTGCCTAGGAGCAGAAGATTCCAGGTTCGATTCCTGGCGAGCTCGGTATTAACATTTAAAGATGATAATTAGAGTATAACGGAAGGGAAATTTATAATATTGCAATGCTTCAATAGCATATAGAAAAACAGCTAACGTGCTTGTGGCGCAATGGATAACGCGTCTGCTTACGGAGCGAAAAATTCCAGGTTCGAGTCCTGGCGAGCTCGGTATTAACATTTAAAGATGATAATTAGAGTATAACGGAAGGGAAATTAATAATATTGCTATGCTTCAATAGCATCTAGATAAACAGCTAACGGGCTTGTGGCGCAATGGATAACGCGTCTGCCTACGGAGCAGAAGATTCCATGTTCGAGTCCTGGCGAGCTCGGTATTAACATTTAAAGATGATAATTAGAGTATAACGGAAGGGAAATTTATAATATTGCAATTCTCCAATAGCATATAGATAAACAGCTAACGGGCTTGTGGCGCAAAGGATAACGCGTCTGCCTACGGAGCAGAAAATTCCAGGTTAGAGTCCTGGCGAGCTCGGTATTAACGTTTAAAGATGATATTTAGAGTATAACGGAAGGGAAATTTATAATATTGCAATGCTTCAATAGCATCTAGATAAACAGCTAACGGGCTTGTGGCGCAATGGATAACGCGTCTGCCTACGGAGCAGAAGATTCCAGGTTCGAGTCCTGGCAAGCTCGGAGTTTGTTTTAGTAAAAGATCTTTTATGCGTCATTAAAAATGCATAAATACAATGTTTGGAAAAATTTTTTTATATTAGAGAGAAAGGGTTTGTAGCGTAATGGATAACGCGTCTGCCTTCGAAGCAGAAGATTCCAGGTTCGAGTCCTGGCAAGCTCGGTGTTTATTTTAGTGAAAGATCTTTTATGCGTCATAAAAAATGCATAAATACAATGTTTGGAAAAGTTTTTTATAGTAGAAAGCAAGGGCTTGTAGCGTAATGGATTACGCGTCTGCCTGCGGAGCAGAAGATTCCAGGTTCGAGTCCTGGCGAGCTCGGTATTAACATTTAAAGATGATAATTAGAGTATAACGCAAGGGAAATTTATAATATTGCAATGCTTCAATAGCATCTAGATAAACAGCTAACGGGGTTGTGGCGCAATGGATAACGCGTCTGCCTACGGAGCAGAAAATTCCAGGTTCGAGTCCTGGCGAGCTCGGTATTAACATTTAAAGATGGTAATTAGAGTATAACGGAAGGGAAATTTATAACATTGCAATGCTTCAATAGCATCTAGATAAACAGCTAACGGGCTTGTGGCGCAATGCATAACGCGAGTGCCTACGGAGCAGAAGATTCCAGGTTCGAGTCCTGGCGAGCTCGGTTTTAACATTTAAAGATGATAATTAGAGTATAACGGAAGGGAAATTAATAATATTGCTATGCTTCAATAGCATCTAGATAAACAGCTAACGGGCTTGTGGCGCAAAGGATAACGCGTCTGCTTACGGAGCAGAAAATTCCGGGTTCAAGTCCTGGCGAGCTCGGTATTAACATTTAAAGATGATAATTAGAGTATAACGGAAGGAAAATTTATAATATTGCAATGCTTCGATAGCATCTAGATGAACAGCTAACGGGCTTGTGGCGCAATGGATAACGCGTCTGCCTACGGAGCAGAAGATTCCAGGTTCGAGTCCTGGCGAGCTCGGTATTAACATTTAAAGATGATAATTAGAGTATAACGGAAGGGAAATTTATAATATTGCAATTCTCCAATAGCATATAGATAAACAGCTAACGGGCTTGTGGCGCAAAGGATAACGCGTCTGCCTACGGAGCAGAAAATTCCAGGTTCGAGTCCTGGCGAGCTCGGTATTAACGTTTAAAGATGATATTTAGAGTATAACGGAAGGGAAATTTATAATATTGCAATGCTTCAATAGCATCTAGATAAACAGCTAACGGGGTTGTGGCGCAATGGATAACGCGTCTGCCTACGGAGCAGAAAATTCCAGGTTCGAGTCCTGGCGAGCTCGGTATTAACATTTAAAGATGGTAATTAGAGTATAACGGAAGGGAAATTTATAACATTGCAATGCTTAAATAGCATCTAGATAAACAGCTAACGGGCTTGTGGCGCAATGCATAACGCGAGTGCCTACGGAGCAGAAGATTCCAGGTTCGAGTCCTGGCAAGCTCGGAGTTTGTTTTAGTAAAAGACCTTTTATGCGTCATTAAAAATGCATAAATACAATGTTTGGAAAAGTTTTTTATATTAGAGAGCAAGGGCTTGTAGCGTAATGGATAACGCGTCTGCCTTCGAAGCAGAAGATTTCAGGTTCGAGTCCTGGCAAGCTCGGTGTTTATTTTAGTGAAAGATCTTTTATGCGTCATTAAAAATGCATAAATACAATGTTTGGAAAAGTTTTTATAGTAGAAAGCAAGGGCTTGTAGCGTAATGGATTACGCGTCTGCCTGCGGAGCAGAAGATTCCAGGTTCGATTCCTGGCGAGCTCGGTATTAACATTTAAAGATGATAATTAGAGTATAACGGAAGTGAAATTTATAATATTGCAATGCTTCAATAGCATATAGAAAAACAGCTAACGTGCTTGTGGCGCAATGGATAACGCGTCTGCCTACGGAGCGAAAAATTCCAGGTTCGAGTCCTGGCGAGCTCGGTATTAACATTTAAAGATGATAATTAGAGTATAACGCAAGGGAAATTTATAATATTGCAATGCTTCAATAGCATCTAGATAAACAGCTAACGGGGTTGTGGCGCAATGGATAACGCGTCTGCCTACGGAGCAGAAAATTCCAGGTTCGAGTCCTGGCGAGCTCGGTATTAACATTTAAAGATGGTAATTAGAGTATAACGGAAGGGAAATTTATAATATTGCGTCATAAAAAATGCATAAATACAATGTTTGGAAAAGTTGTTTATAATACGGAGCAAGAGCTTGTAGCTTAATGGATAAAGCGTCTGGCTTCGAAGCAGAAGGTTCCAGGTTCGAGTCTTGGCAATCTCGGAATAAACACATAAAGATTATTATTAGAGTACAACGTAGGAGAAATTTATAATATTGCAATACCTCAATAGCATTTTGATCGACCTCTAACGGGCTTGTGGCGCAATGGATAACGCGTCTGCCTACGGAGCAGAAAATTCCAGGTTCGAGTCCTGGCGAGATCGGTATTAACATTTAAAGAAGATAATTAGAGTATAACGGAAGGGAAATTTATAATATTGCAATGCTTCAATAGCATCTAGATAAACAGCTAACGGGCTTGTGGCGCAATGGATAACGCGTCTGCCTACGGAGCAGAAGATTCCAGGTTCGAGTCCTGGCAAGCTCGGAGTTTGTTTTAGTAAAAGATCTTTTATGCGTCATTAAAAATGAATAAATACAATGTATGGAAAAGTTTTTTATATTAGAGAGCAAGGGCTTGTAGCGTGATGGATAACGCGTCTGCCTTCGATGCAGAAGATTCCAGGTTCGAGTCCTGGCAAGCTCGGTGTTTATTTTAGTGAAAGGTCTTTTACGCGTCATAAAAAATGCATAAATACAATGTTTGGAAAAGTTTTTTATAGTAGAAAGCAAGGGCTTGTAGCGTAATGGATTACGCGTCTGCCTGCGGAGCAGAAGATTCCCGGTTCGAATCCTGGCGAGCTCGGTATTAACATTTAAAGATGATAATTAGAGTATAACGGAAGGGAAATTTTTAATATTGCAATGCTTCAATAGCATATAGATAAACAGCTAACGGGCTTGTGGCGCAATGGATAACGCGTCTGCCTACGCAGCAGAAAATTCCAGGTTCGAGTCCTGGCGAGCTCGTTATTAACATTTAAAGATGATAATTAGAGTATAACGGAAGGGAAATTTATAATATTGTAATGCTTCAATAGCATCTAGATAAACAGCTAACGGGCTTGTAGCGTAATGGATAACGCGTCTGCCTTCGAAGCAGAAGATTTCAGGTTCGAGTCCTGGCAAGCTCGGTGTTTATTTTAGTGAAAGATCTTTTATGCGTCATTAAAAATGCATAAATACAATGTTTGGAAAAGTTTTTATAGTAGAAAGCAAGGGCTTGTAGCGTAATGGATTACGCGTCTGCCTGAGGAGCAGAAGATTCCAGGTTCGATTCCTGGCGAGCTCGGTATTAACATTTAAAGATGATAATTAGAGTATAACGGAAGGGAAATTAATAATATTGCTATGCTTCAATAGCATCTAGATAAACAGCTAGCGGGCTTGTGGCGCAATGGATAACGCGTCTGCCTACGGAGCAGAAGATTCCAGGTTCGAGTCCTGGCAAGCTCGGAGTTTGTTTTAGTAAAAGATCTTTTATGCGTCATTAAAAATGCATAAATACAATGTTTGGAAAAAATTTTTTATATTAGAGAGAAAGGGTTTGTAGCGTAATGGATAACGCGTCTGCCTTCGAAGCAGAAGATTCCAGGTTCGAGTCCTGGCAAGCTCGGTGTTTATTTTAGTGAAAGATCTTTTATGCGTCATAAAAAATGCATAAATACAATGTTTGGAAACGTTTTTTATAGTAGAAAGCAAGGGCTTGTAGCGTAATGGATTACGCGTCTGCCTGCGGAGCAGAAGATTCCAGGTTCGAGTCCTGGCGAGCTCGGTATTAACATTTAAAGATGATAATTAGAGTATAACGCAAGGGAAATTTATAATATTGCAATGCTTCAATAGCATCTAGATAAACAGCTAACGGGGTTTTGGCGCAATGGATAACGCGTCTGCCTACGGAGCAGAAAATTCCAGGTTCGAGTCCTGGCGAGCTCGGTATTAACATTTCAAGATGATAATTATAGTATAACGGAAGGGAAATTTATAATATTGCAATGCATCAATAGCATCTAGATAAACAGCTAACGGGCTTGTGGCGCAATGGATAACGCGTCTGCCTACGGAGCAGAAGATTCCAGGTTCGAGTCCTGGCGAGCTCGGTATTAACACTTAAAGATGATAATTAGAGTATAACGGAAGGGATATTTATAATATTGCAATGCTCCAATAGCATATAGATGAACAGCTAACGGGCTTGTGGCGCAATGGATAACGCTTCTGCCTACGGAGCAGAAAATTCCAGGTTCGAGTCCTGGCGAGCTCGGTATTAACATTTAAAGATGGTAATTAGAGTATAACGGAAGGGAAATTTATAATATTGCAATGCTTCAATAGCATCTAGATAAACAGCTAACGGGCTTGTGTTCGCAATGGATAACGCGAGTGCCTACGGAGCAGAAGATTCCAGGTTCGAGTCCTGGCAAGCTCGGAGTTTGTTTTAGTAAAAGATCTTTTATGCGTCATTAAAAATGCATAAATACAATGTTTGGAAAAATTTTTTTATATTAGAGAGAAAGGGTTTGTAGCGTAATGGATAACGCGTCTGCCTTCGAAGCAGAAGATTCCAGGTTCGAGTCCTGGCAAGCTCGGTGTTTATTTTAGTGAAAGATCTTTTATGCGTCATAAAAAATGCATAAATACAATGTTTGGAAACGTTTTTTATAGTAGAAAGCAAGGGCTTGTAGCGTAATGGATTACGCGTCTGCCTGCGGAGCAGAAGATTCCAGGTTCGAGTCCTGGCGAGCTCGGTATTAACATTTAAAGATGATAATTAGAGTATAACGCAAGGGAAATTTATAATATTGCAATGCTTCAATAGCATCTAGATAAACAGCTAACGGGGTTGTGGCGCAATGGATAACGCGTCTGCCTACGAAGCAGAAAATTCCAGGTTCGAGTCCTGGCGAGCTCGGTATTAACATTTCAAGATGATAATTATAGTATAACGGAAGGGAAATTTATAATATTGCAATGCATCAATAGCATCTAGATAAACAGCTAACGGGCTTGTGGCGCAATGGATAACGCGTCTGCCTACGGAGCAGAAGATTCCAGGTTCGAGTCCTGGCAAGCTCGGTATTAACACTTAAAGATGATAATTAGAGTATAACGGAAGGGATATTTATAATATTGCAATGCTCCAATAGCATATAGATGAACAGCTAACGGGCTTGTGGCGCAATGGATAACGCTTCTGCCTACGGAGCAGAAAATTCCAGGTTCGAGTCCTGGCGAGCTCGGTATTAACATTTAAAGATGGTAATTAGAGTATAACGGAAGGGAAATTTATAATATTAAAATGCTTCAATAGCATCTAGATAAACAGCTAACGGGCTTGTGTTCGCAATGGATAACGCGAGTGCCTACGGAGCAGAAGATTCCAGGTTCGAGTCCTGGCAAGCTCGGAGTTTGTTTTAGTAAAAGACCTTTTATGCGTCATTAAAAATGCATAAATACAATGTTTGGAAAAGTTTTTTATATTAGAGAGCAAGGGCTTGTAGCGTAATGGATAACGCGTCTGCCTTCGAAGCAGAAGATTTCAGGTTCGAGTCCTGGCAAGCTCGGTGTTTATTTTAGTGAAAGATCTTTTATGCGTCATTAAAAATGCATAAATAAAATGTTTGGAAAAGTTTTTATAGTAGAAAGCAAGGGCTTGTAGCGTAATGGATTACGCGTCTGCCTGAGGAGCAGAAGATTCCAGGTTCGATTCCTGGCGAGCTCGGTATTAACATTTAAAGATGATAATTAGAGTATAACGGAAGGGAAATTTATAATATTGCAATGCTTCAATAGCATATAGAAAAACAGCTAACGTGCTTGTGGCGCAATGGATAACGCGTCTGCCTACGGAGCGAAAAATTCCAGGTTCGAGTCCTGGCGAGCTCGGTATTAACATTTAAAGATGATAATTAGAGTATAACGGAAGGGAAATTAATAATATTGCTATGCTTCAATAGCATCTAGATAAACAGCTAACGGGCTTTTGGCGCAATGGATAACGCGTCTGCCTACGGAGCAGAAGATTCCAGGTTCGAGTCCTGGCAAGCTCGGAGTTTGTTTTAGTAAAAGATCTTTTATGCGTCATTAAAAATGCATAAATACAATGTTTGGAAAAATTTTTTTATATTAGAGAGAAAGGGTTTGTAGCGTAATGGATAACGCGTCTGCCTTCGAAGCAGAAGATTCCAGGTTCGAGTCCTGGCAAGCTCGGTGTTTATTTTAGTGAAAGATCTTTTATGCGTCATAAAAAATGCATAAATACAATGTTTGGAAACGTTTTTTATAGTAGAAAGCAAGGGCTTGTAGCGTAATGGATTACGCGTTTGCCTGCGGAGCAGAAGATTCCAGGTTCGAGTCCTGGCGAGCTCGGTATTAACATTTAAAGATGATAATTAGAGTATAACGCAAGGGAAATTTATAATATTGCAATGCTTCAATAGCATCTGGATAAACAGCTAACGGGGTTGTGGCGCAATGGATAACGCGTCTGCCTACGGAGCAGAAAATTCCAGGTTCGAGTCCTGGCGAGCTCGGTATTAACATTTAAAGATGGTAATTAGAGTATAACGGAAGGGAAATTTATAATATTGCAATGCTTCAATAGCATCTAGATAAACAGCTAACGGGCTTGTGGCGCAATGGATAACGCGAGTGCCTACGGAGCAGAAGATTCCAGGTTCGAGTCCTGGCAAGCTCGGAGTTTGTTTTAGTAAAAGACCTTTTATGCGTCATTAAAAATGCATAAATACAATGTTTGGAAAAGTTTTTTATATTAGAGAGCAAGGGCTTGTAGCGTAATGGATAACGCGTCTGCCTTCGAAGCAGAAGATTTCAGGTTCGAGTCCTGGCAAGCTCGGTGTTTATTTTAGTGAAAGATCTTTTATGCGTCATTAAAAATGCATAAATACAATGTTTGGAAAAGTTTTTATAGTAGAAAGCAAGGGCTTGTAGCGTAATGGATTACGCGTCTGCCTAGGAGCAGAAGATTCCAGGTTCGATTCCTGGCGAGCTCGGTATTAACATTTAAAGATGATAATTAGAGTATAACGGAAGGGAAATTTATAATATTGCAATGCTTCAATAGCATATAGAAAAACAGCTAACGTGCTTGTGGCGCAATGGATAACGCGTCTGCTTACGGAGCGAAAAATTCCAGGTTCGAGTCCTGGCGAGCTCGGTATTAACATTTAAAGATGATAATTAGAGTATAACGGAAGGGAAATTAATAATATTGCTATGCTTCAATAGCATCTAGATAAACAGCTAACGGGCTTGTGGCGCAATGGATAACGCGTCTGCCTACGGAGCAGAAGATTCCATGTTCGAGTCCTGGCGAGCTCGGTATTAACATTTAAAGATGATAATTAGAGTATAACGGAAGGGAAATTTATAATATTGCAATTCTCCAATAGCATATAGATAAACAGCTAACGGGCTTGTGGCGCAAAGGATAACGCGTCTGCCTACGGAGCAGAAAATTCCAGGTTCGAGTCCTGGCGAGCTCGGTATTAACGTTTAAAGATGATATTTAGAGTATAACGGAAGGGAAATTTATAATATTGCAATGCTTCAATAGCATCTAGATAAACAGCTAACGGGCTTGTGGCGCAATGGATAACGCGTCTGCCTACGGAGCAGAAGATTCCAGGTTCGAGTCCTGGCAAGCTCGGAGTTTGTTTTAGTAAAAGATCTTTTATGCGTCATTAAAAATGCATAAATACAATGTTTGGAAAATTTTTTTTATATTAGAGAGAAAGGGTTTGTAGCGTAATGGATAACGCGTCTGCCTTCGAAGCAGAAGATTCCAGGTTCGAGTCCTGGCAAGCTCGGTGTTTATTTTAGTGAAAGATCTTTTATGCGTCATAAAAAATGCATAAATACAATGTTTGGAAAAGTTTTTTATAGTAGAAAGCAAGGGCTTGTAGCGTAATGGATTACGCGTCTGCCTGCGGAGCAGAAGATTCCAGGTTCGAGTCCTGGCGAGCTCGGTATTAACATTTAAAGATGATAATTAGAGTATAACGCAAGGGAAATTTATAATATTGCAATGCTTCAATAGCATCTAGATAAACAGCTAACGGGGTTGTGGCGCAATGGATAACGCGTCTGCCTACGGAGCAGAAAATTCCAGGTTCGAGTCCTGGCGAGCTCGGTATTAACATTTAAAGATGGTAATTAGAGTATAACGGAAGGGAAATTTATAACATTGCAATGCTTCAATAGCATCTAGATAAACAGCTAACGGGCTTGTGGCGCAATGCATAACGCGAGTGCCTACGGAGCAGAAGATTCCAGGTTCGAGTCCTGGCGAGCTCGGTTTTAACATTTAAAGATGATAATTAGAGTATAACGGAAGGGAAATTAATAATATTGCTATGCTTCAATAGCATCTAGATAAACAGCTAACGGGCTTGTGGCGCAAAGGATAACGCGTCTGCTTACGGAGCAGAAAATTCCGGGTTCAAGTCCTGGCGAGCTCGGTATTAACATTTAAAGATGATAATTAGAGTATAACGGAAGGGAAATTTATAATATTGCAATGCTTCGATAGCATCTAGATGAACAGCTAACGGGCTTGTGGCGCAATGGATAACGCGTCTGCCTACGGAGCAGAAGATTCCAGGTTCGAGTCCTGGCGAGCTCGGTATTAACATTTAAAGATGATAATTAGAGTATAACGGAAGGGAAATTTATAATATTGCAATTCTCCAATAGCATATAGATAAACAGCTAACGGGCTTGTGGCGCAAAGGATAACGCGTCTGCCTACGGAGCAGAAAATTCCAGGTTCGAGTCCTGGCGAGCTCGGTATTAACGTTTAAAGATGATATTTAGAGTATAACGGAAGGGAAATTTATAATATTGCAATGCTTCAATAGCATCTAGATAAACAGCTAACGGGGTTGTGGCGCAATGGATAACGCGTCTGCCTACGGAGCAGAAAATTCCAGGTTCGAGTCCTGGCGAGCTCGGTATTAACATTTAAAGATGGTAATTAGAGTATAACGGAAGGGAAATTTATAACATTGCAATGCTTAAATAGCATCTAGATAAACAGCTAACGGGCTTGTGGCGCAATGCATAACGCGAGTGCCTACGGAGCAGAAGATTCCAGGTTCGAGTCCTGGCAAGCTCGGAGTTTGTTTTAGTAAAAGACCTTTTATGCGTCATTAAAAATGCATAAATACAATGTTTGGAAAAGTTTTTTATATTAGAGAGCAAGGGCTTGTAGCGTAATGGATAACGCGTCTGCCTTCGAAGCAGAAGATTTCAGGTTCGAGTCCTGGCAAGCTCGGTGTTTATTTTAGTGAAAGATCTTTTATGCGTCATTAAAAATGCATAAATACAATGTTTGGAAAAGTTTTTATAGTAGAAAGCAAGGGCTTGTAGCGTAATGGATTACGCGTCTGCCTGCGGAGCAGAAGATTCCAGGTTCGATTCCTGGCGAGCTCGGTATTAACATTTAAAGATGATAATTAGAGTATAACGGAAGTGAAATTTATAATATTGCAATGCTTCAATAGCATATAGAAAAACAGCTAACGTGCTTGTGGCGCAATGGATAACGCGTCTGCCTACGGAGCGAAAAATTCCAGGTTCGAGTCCTGGCGAGCTCGGTATTAACATTTAAAGATGATAATTAGAGTATAACGCAAGGGAAATTTATAATATTGCAATGCTTCAATAGCATCTAGATAAACAGCTAACGGGGTTGTGGCGCAATGGATAACGCGTCTGCCTACGGAGCAGAAAATTCCAGGTTCGAGTCCTGGCGAGCTCGGTATTAACATTTAAAGATGGTAATTAGAGTATAACGGAAGGGAAATTTATAATATTGCGTCATAAAAAATGCATAAATACAATGTTTGGAAAAGTTGTTTATAATACGGAGCAAGAGCTTGTAGCTTAATGGATAAAGCGTCTGGCTTCGAAGCAGAAGGTTCCAGGTTCGAGTCTTGGCAATCTCGGAATAAACACATAAAGATTATTATTAGAGTACAACGTAGGAGAAATTTATAATATTGCAATACCTCAATAGCATTTTGATCGACCTCTAACGGGCTTGTGGCGCAATGGATAACGCGTCTGCCTACGGAGCAGAAAATTCCAGGTTCGAGTCCTGGCGAGATCGGTATTAACATTTAAAGAAGATAATTAGAGTATAACGGAAGGGAAATTTATAATATTGCAATGCTTCAATAGCATCTAGATAAACAGCTAACGGGCTTGTGGCGCAATGGATAACGCGTCTGCCTACGGAGCAGAAGATTCCAGGTTCGAGTCCTGGCAAGCTCGGAGTTTGTTTTAGTAAAAGATCTTTTATGCGTCATTAAAAATGAATAAATACAATGTATGGAAAAGTTTTTTATATTAGAGAGCAAGGGCTTGTAGCGTGATGGATAACGCGTCTGCCTTCGATGCAGAAGATTCCAGGTTCGAGTCCTGGCAAGCTCGGTGTTTATTTTAGTGAAAGGTCTTTTACGCGTCATAAAAAATGCATAAATACAATGTTTGGAAAAGTTTTTTATAGTAGAAAGCAAGGGCTTGTAGCGTAATGGATTACGCGTCTGCCTGCGGAGCAGAAGATTCCCGGTTCGAATCCTGGCGAGCTCGGTATTAACATTTAAAGATGATAATTAGAGTATAACGGAAGGGAAATTTTTAATATTGCAATGCTTCAATAGCATATAGATAAACAGCTAACGGGCTTGTGGCGCAATGGATAACGCGTCTGCCTACGCAGCAGAAAATTCCAGGTTCGAGTCCTGGCGAGCTCGTTATTAACATTTAAAGATGATAATTAGAGTATAACGGAAGGGAAATTTATAATATTGTAATGCTTCAATAGCATCTAGATAAACAGCTAACGGGCTTGTGGCGCAATGGATAACGCGTCTGCCTACGGTGCAAAAAATTCCAGGTTCGAGTCCTGGCGAGCTTGGTATTAACATTTAAAGATGATAATTAGAGTATAACGGAAGGGAAATTTATAATATTGCAATGCTTCAATAGCATTTTGATCGACCTCTAACGGGCTTGTCGCGCAATGGATTACGCGTCTGCAACGGAGCAGAAGATTCCAGGTTCGAGTCCTGGCGAGCTCAGTATTAACATTTAAAGATGATAATTAGAGTATAACGGAAGGGAAATTTATAATATTGCAATGCTTCAATAGCATCTAGATAAACAGCTAACGGGCTTGTGGCGCAATGGATAACGCGAGTGCCTACGGGGCAGAAGATTCCAGGATCGAGTCCTGGCAAGCTCGGAGTTTGTTTTAGTAAAAGATCTTTTATGCGTCATTAAAAATGCATAAATACAATGTTTGGAAAAGTTTTTTATATTAGAGAGCAAGGGCTTGTAGCGTAATGGATAACGCGTCTGCCTTCGAAGCAGAAGATTTCAGGTTCGAGTCCTGGCAAGCTCGGTGTTTATTTTAGTGAAAGATCTTTTATGCGTCATAAAAAATGCATAAATACAATGTTTGGAAAAGTTTTTATAGTAGAAAGGAAGGGCTTGTAGCGTAATGGATTACGAGTCTGCCTGCGGAGCAGAAGATTCCAGGTTCGAGTCCTGGCGAGCTCGGTATTAACATTTAAAGATGATAATTAGAGTATAACGGAAGGGAAATTTATAATATTGCAATGCTTCAATAGCATATACATAAACAGCTAACGTGCTTGTGGCGCAATGGATAACGCGTCTGCCTACGGAGCAAAAAATTCCAGGTTCGAGTCCTGGCGAGCTCGGTATTAACATTTAAAGATGATAATTAGAGTATAACGGAAGGGAAATTAATAATATTGCTATGCTTCAATAGCATCTAGATAAACAGCTAACGGGCTTGTGGCGCAAAGGATAACGCGTCTGCCTACGGAGCAGAAAATTCCAGATTTGACTCCTGGCGAGCTCGGTATTAACATTTAAAGATGATAATTAGAGTATAACGGAAGGGAAGTTTATAATATTGCAATGCTTCGATAGCATCTAGATAAACAGCTAACGGGCTTGTGGCGCAATGGATAACGCGTCTGCCTACGGAGCAGAAGATTCCAGGTTCGAGTCCTGGCGAGCTCGGTATTAACATTTAAAGATGATAATTAGAGTATATCGGAAGGGAAATTTATAATATTGCAATTCTCCAATAGCATATAGATGAACAGCTAACGGGCTTGAAGCGCAATGGATAACGCTTCTGCCTACGGAGCAGAAAAATCCAGGTTCGAGTCCTGGCGAGCTCGGTATTAACGTTTAAAGATGATATTTAGAGTATAACGGAAGGGAAATTTATAATATTGCAATGCTTCAATAGCATCTAGATAAACAACTAACGGGCTTGTGGCGCAATGGATAACGCGTCTGCCTACGGAGCAGAAGACTCCAGGTTCTAGTCCTGGCAACCTCGGTGTCTGTTTTAGTAAAAGATCTTTTATGCGTCATTAAAAATGCATAAATACAATGTTTGGAAAAGTTTTTTATATTAGAGAGCAAGGGCTTGTAGCGTAATGGATTACGCGTCTGCCTTCGAAGCAGAAGATTTCAGGTTCGAGTCCTGGCAAGCTCGGTATTTGTTTTAGTGAAAAATCTTTTATGCGTCATAAAAAATGCATAAATACAATGTTTGGAAAAGTTTTTTATAGTTGACAGCAAGGGCTTTTAGCGCAATGGAAAACGCGTCTGCCTTCGAAGCAGAAGATTCCAGGTTCTAGTCCTGGCGAGCTCGGTATTAATATTTGAAGTTGATAATTGAGTATAACGGAAGGGAAATTTATAATATTGCAATGCTTCAATAGCATCTAGATAAACAGCTAACGGGCTTGTGGCGCAATGGATAACGCGTCTGCCTACGGAGCAGAAGATTCCAGGTTCGAGTCCTGGCAAGCTCGGAGTTTGTTTTAGTAAAAGATCTTTTATGCGTCATTAAAAATGAATAAATACAATGTATGGAAAAGTTTTTTATATTAGAGAGCAAGGGCTTGTAGCGTGATGGATAACGCGTCTGCCTTCGATGCAGAAGATTCCAGGTTCGAGTCCTGGCAAGCTCGGTGTTTATTTTAGTGAAAGGTCTTTTACGCGTCATAAAAAATGCATAAATACAATGTTTGGAAAAGTTTTTTATAGTAGAAAGCAAGGGCTTGTAGCGTAATGGATTACGCGTCTGCCTGCGGAGCAGAAGATTCCCGGTTCGAATCCTGGCGAGCTCGGTATTAACATTTAAAGATGATAATTAGAGTATAACGGAAGGGAAATTTTTAATATTGCAATGCTTCAATAGCATATAGATAAACAGCTAACGGGCTTGTGGCGCAATGGATAACGTGTCTGCCTACGCAGCAGAAAATTCCAGGTTCGAGTCCTGGCGAGCTCGTTATTAACATTTAAAGATGATAATTAGAGTATAACGGAAGGGAAATTTATAATATTGTAATGCTTCAATAGCATCTAGATAAACAGCTAACGGGCTTGTGGCGCAATGGATAACGCGTCTGCCTACGGTGCAAAAAATTCCAGGTTCGAGTCCTGGCGAGCTTGGTATTAACATTTAAAGATGATAATTAGAGTATAACGGAAGGGAAATTTATAATATTGCAATGCTTCAATAGCATTTTGATCGACCTCTAACGGGCTTGTCGCGCAATGGATTACGCGTCTGCAACGGAGCAGAAGATTCCAGGTTCGAGTCCTGGCGAGCTCAGTATTAACATTTAAAGATGATAATTAGAGTATAACGGAAGGGAAATTTATAATATTGCAATGCTTCAATAGCATCTAGATAAACAGCTAACGGGCTTGTGGCGCAATGGATAACGCGAGTGCCTACGGGGCAGAAGATTCCAGGATCGAGTCCTGGCAAGCTCGGAGTTTGTTTTAGTAAAAGATCTTTTATGCGTCATTAAAAATGCATAAATACAATGTTTGGAAAAGTTTTTTATATTAGAGAGCAAGGGCTTGTAGCGTAATGGATAACGCGTCTGCCTTCGAAGCAGAAGATTTCAGGTTCGAGTCCTGGCAAGCTCGGTGTTTATTTTAGTGAAAGATCTTTTATGCGTCATAAAAAATGCATAAATACAATGTTTGGAAAAGTTTTTATAGTAGAAAGGAAGGGCTTGTAGCGTAATGGATTACGAGTCTGCCTGCGGAGCAGAAGATTCCAGGTTCGAGTCCTGGCGAGCTCGGTATTAACATTTAAAGATGATAATTAGAGTATAACGGAAGGGAAATTTATAATATTGCAATGCTTCAATAGCATATACATAAACAGCTAACGTGCTTGTGGCGCAATGGATAACGCGTCTGCCTACGGAGCAAAAAATTCCAGGTTCGAGTCCTGGCGAGCTCGGTATTAACATTTAAAGATGATAATTAGAGTATAACGGAAGGGAAATTAATAATATTGCTATGCTTCAATAGCATCTAGATAAACAGCTAACGGGCTTGTGGCGCAAAGGATAACGCGTCTGCCTACGGAGCAGAAAATTCCAGATTTGACTCCTGGCGAGCTCGGTATTAACATTTAAAGATGATAATTAGAGTATAACGGAAGGGAAGTTTATAATATTGCAATGCTTCGATAGCATCTAGATAAACAGCTAACGGGCTTGTGGCGCAATGGATAACGCGTCTGCCTACGGAGCAGAAGATTCCAGGTTCGAGTCCTGGCGAGCTCGGTATTAACATTTAAAGATGATAATTAGAGTATAACGGAAGGGAAATTTATAATATTGCAATTCTCCAATAGCATATAGATGAACAGCTAACGGGCTTGAAGCGCAATGGATAACGCTTCTGCCTACGGAGCAGAAAAATCCAGGTTCGAGTCCTGGCGAGCTCGGTATTAACGTTTAAAGATGATATTTAGAGTATAACGGAAGGGAAATTTATAATATTGCAATGCTTCAATAGCATCTAGATAAACAACTAACGGGCTTGTGGCGCAATGGATAACGCGTCTGCCTACGGAGCAGAAGACTCCAGGTTCTAGTCCTGGCAACCTCGGTGTCTGTTTTAGTAAAAGATCTTTTATGCGTCATTAAAAATGCATAAATACAATGTTTGGAAAAGTTTTTTATATTAGAGAGCAAGGGCTTGTAGCGTAATGGATTACGCGTCTGCCTTCGAAGCAGAAGATTTCAGGTTCGAGTCCTGGCAAGCTCGGTATTTGTTTTAGTGAAAAATCTTTTATGCGTCATAAAAAATGCATAAATACAATGTTTGGAAAGTTTTTTTATAGTTGACAGCAAGGGCTTTTAGCGCAATGGAAAACGCGTCTGCCTTCGAAGCAGAAGATTCCAGGTTCTAGTCCTGGCGAGCTCGGTATTAATATTTGAAGTTGATAATTGAGTATAACGGAAGGGAAATTTATAATATTGCAATGCTTCAATAGCATCTAGATAAACAGCTAACGGGCTTGTGGCGCAATGGATTACACGTCTGCGTACGGAGCAGAAGATTCTAGGTTCGAGTCCTGGCGAGCTCGGTATTAACATTCAAAGATGATAATTGGAGTATAACGGAAGGGAAATTTATAATATTGCAATGCCTCAATAGCATTTAGATCGACCTCTAACGGGCTTGTCGCGCAATGGATTACGCGTCTGCGTACGGAGCAGAAGATTCCAGGTTCGAGTCCTGGCGAGCTCGGTATTAACATTTAAAGATGATAATTAGAGTATAACGGAAGGGAAATTTATAATATTGCAATGCTTCAATAGCATCTAGATAAACAGCTAACGGGCTTGTGGCGCAATGGATAACGCGTCTGCCTATGGAGCAGAAAATTCCAGGTTCGAGTCCTGGCGAGCTCGGTGTTTGTTTTAGTAAAAAATCTTTATGCGTCATAAAAAATGCATAAATACAATGTTTGGAAAAGTTGTTTAGCCTACGGAGCAATAGCTTGTAGCGTAAAGGATAAAGCGTCTGGCTTCGAAGCCGAAGATTCCAGGTTCGAGTCTTGGCAATCTCGGAATTATAATTTAACAAGTCGGGAAAACCAAAATATTACCTCTCCGTGTCGAGAAGATTATATAACCTTAAGTATCCAATGAAAACGTCGACCTTTTTGCCCTCATCCTTTCCCGCGCTTTGCGCTTCCGCATTTCATCCTTACTCTCTACATTATCTTCCTCCATTTTACATACAAAAATCAAATACTCACAAAAAGAAGCAGCAAAAACCTGCTGGCTCTTTACAACCACTTAATTTGACTTAATATCCAATTTCCAACAACAATAATATACCGGTAGTTTAATTGACAACCTACTAGCATCGAAATTCTCATTAAGAATGGCTCCCGCGGATAAAAAACGGCAATTTTCAACTAGGTGGGCGTTATCTCATTAGATTTGAAAAACATCATTTGTCTTTTTTACCAATGCCTAACCGTTTGGATTTTTTAAAGCAATCTTAGCACCAAAAAATATTTTTGAATGAGGATAAAAAAGGTCTGTCCTCTCGTAACTTTTTAAGCTTTTCTCATGATTACTCTATACAACAGTAACAAGGAGTATAAACCCATTAGTGGAAGCAGTATTTTTTTCCCAAAACAATCTCGCTTATGTTTATGCAATGAATGAAATATATCACAATGCACGGGCCTTGGTAGATATAGGAGGCAATGAAGGAAATATATCGCATGCACGGGCCTTGGTAGATATAGGAGGCAATGATAATCCCTCTCTTTGCACGAGGGGTTTATCTTTAATATTTAAATAAATATAATTATTTTTAATTTTTTTAATCTTCAATAATTAACATTAATAATAGTTAAATCGTTTAAAATAAAGTTATACCTATTATCTTCTCAAACTTTGCTAATATTGACGTTTAAAGTGAAGGGTACCCCTCTTCCCGCTTTCTTCAAATTTTGGGGTATATATACGATTCGTTTCCATTATAATAGTAAGGAAAAACCGCAAATGCGAAAACCTTTGGTTGCGATCCTACCTTAGGGAGGCTAGACGCTTCTCGTAACCCTAGCTGATCGCCGTGTATATCCTAAAACCAATCGATGATAATGGAGTAGAAGCCAATGATACAGATTGGTGTCTATGTGGAATAGACGGAAGACCAGTGGATGGTGGTGTTAGAAGGCAGTGTAAGTGCAGACGGTGTCAATGTGGGATTGACAAAGAACAGAAGATGGTGGTGATTAGAAGCCAGTATGTACAGACTGGTGTCCACGTGGAATGGACGAAGACCAGAAGATGGTGGTGTTAGAAGCCAGTAAGAACAGACTGGTGTCCATGTGGGATGGACAAAGACCAGAAGATGGTGGTGTGAGAACTCAAGTAGAGGAGCCATTTCCGTGACTGTGAAAGCAGTTAGGATATGGCGAACACGTTTGCTCCGATACGCAAACTGCGAACGCGGTCACGTGGGTGTAACAACGGACAGACACACACACACACACCCCAACACACAGACACACACACAGACACGGCCGTTACAGAACCTCTCCTGGACTACGTCACACGGAAAGGTAAAAACCTTTAAAACACCGTTTGAAATTAAACATGTAAATTAAATAATAATACTGCGGGATTGAAAATCAATAACTTGTTTTTTATATGAGGTCTTCCGTTTCTATATATCTTTTAATTTTGAAGTCAATCCAAAGATTATAAATGCAAGGAAAAAGACGTAATTGTGCGTATTAAAGTAAATATAACAGCATTTTTTAAAGATGATATTTTCTTAAGAAAATATTTTTATCCCTGAGTAAAAAGTAGCTAAGGAAAAGGAATTGGCGATCAGGTGGTATTAGCTTTATAAAACCTGCTAAATGTGTTATGCGACACTTTTAAAAGCATTACGCGACACTCTTAAAAGCGTCACGCGACACTCTTAAAAGCGTCACGCGACACTCTTAAAAGCGTCACGCGACACTCTTAAAAGCGTCACGCGACACTCTTAAAAGCGTCACGCGACACTCTTAAAAGCGTCACGCGACACTCTTAAAAGAGTCACGCGACACTCTTAAGAGCGTCAAGCGACACTCTTAAAAGAGTCACGCGACACTCTTTAAGGCGTCACGCGACACTCTTTAAGGCGTCACGCGACACTCTTTAAGGCGTCACGCGACACTCTTTAAGGCGTTACGCGACACTCTTTAAGGCGTTACGCGACACTCTTTAAGGCGTTACGCGACACTCTTAAAGTTGTTATGCGACACGCTTAAAAGTGTTATTTTAAGCTCGCCAAGGTGCTGAGACACATCCTGTAAGGAATTGCACAACACACATAAAAGAGTAACAATTATCTTTTAGTACGAAAGACGAGTTGAAAAGGTGTTAAACTGCACCTCTGTTGACATAGGCGTAGAGTTTCGTAAATGTTTGGTGGGGCCCAGCTCAACCGGCCTGGACCAATACATAGATAGCATCATGCATGATCCATGCATTTGATGTATATAAATTCCTAACGAATATAATTTTAGGCTTTGATATTCTAACTTATATATTTTTTAAATTTTTATATGTAGAATTACTTACTCATGTTTTCCTATTTTCTTTTCCTGTTTATCCTCTAATGTTAATATTGCTGGTTTTCGTTAAATTAAATATAAAATAACTAAATACAAGTACAGCAAGTATGGGGCTTACAAGTCACGAAGTAACTTAGCCCCACGCCACCCAATGTATAAATGCTATATTTAAATAAATTTGAAATTTATATATAATACATTGTTTATTATATTTATTAAGTATATCCATGTACTATGTTTTCCTCTAAAGATAATCTAGGCTGTTTTAAAACAAATTTATCCGTATTTGTGAATTACAATGCGAAAGTAAAAATCCTTACAAAAATTTCGAGACCACTTTCAAAACTCGGGAAAATCACCAACTTAGGAAACCATGAGAGCGACTTAACCCATAAGACTAATTTATACTTGTGCCTCGAAAAACATTTTGAAAATTGTTTATCTACTCTATGGAGTTGACCAGCGCCGCGCCTTACCAGGGATACTAGATGTTTAAAGAGGGATGATCAGCTCGAGCCGTACGTTCAGACGAGACTGCGGCATAGGTTTTTTTAACGGGGATCTATAACGCCCGTCTTGTTTTCACTATCAAGGACAAATTGAATTCCAATTCCGAGTATTCCCCTATTTTTTTTGCGTTCAACCGCACCTAAGCCGTTCCACAGTGCGTCTAATTCTCTCAGATTTCGCATCCTCCTGCCATCATCCTTGATTTGGCTTTGAATTGCACTAAAATCTAGAAGTCCGGTAGACTGTACTGCATATGACACGCCGATAACTCTATCGCAATTTCCGTCTCCCTTCGAAAACCTCTTAAAGCATCTAGTATCCCTGGCCTTACATTCGTCGCACTATTCCGAAAGCGGATTATGCTTCACACATAAAGTACGTAAGTCCCACTTTTCCATAGCTTTAGCCATAGATCATGACATTCCCGAAGTAAAAACTAGACAGACGAACAAAAAAGCTTTTAACCAATCATAAGTCCCCTACCCGTAGATAGCCTCTTTAATGACAGACCAATCGGTGACGGCTATTATTATTTTCTTGCCTGGGACCTCGACTCGACCTCGCCGGCGACATAACAGGGAAGCTCGAAAAGCAAATTTGCGGTATCGTTCGTTAGTCGTTATATTATATTAAACGTTTTAAAGCTCAAGTTTCGAAAATTTTCGAGTAATTTAATAAGTCTTCAACTCAATATTATAAGAATTTTTTTAATTTCAACAGAAAATAGCCCTGCAAAAATAGTAAGACTCAAAAACTACACTAAGCCTCGGCTAGGTATCGGCGGTATCCCGATTCCATAGCCGACAGCGGCTGGGCTCGCCGTAGCCGCGAGAACAGAAAACAATCCTCGTAAAAAAAAAAACAGATACACGGCGTCTTAAATAGTCTAAGCGAAAGCTACCCAGATTGATAAGATCTTCGTGCCTTACTCCCAAATAATCTTTGGTATTTTGTATAGTTCTAACTAAAGAATATTCG
Source organism: Phalangium opilio (assembly GCF_054372755.1). NCBI lineage: Eukaryota > Metazoa > Arthropoda > Arachnida > Opiliones > Phalangiidae > Phalangium > Phalangium opilio. The sequence continues at coordinate 1,935,859 of NW_028324205.1, forward strand.
GTATTTATAGTAGTTCCCTAATTTATGTACCTGGTAAATCGGTTCTTAAAGCGGAAGGATCGCAAGGATCCGAAGGAGCCGCCTTACCGAATTATGTTCCTCCGCATATGGGGGGTTCTTTCCCATGAGCTTAGAGAATATCGTGTAGCTCCTCCAGGCACAATGGCACATGTTACGTACTTCATGTGTAAAGCCTAATCGGCTTTTGACTATACTATACTAGAGCATACTAAAAACGGTTTATTTTCAGAAGACCAGTTGCAATTTTCAATCCCATCTCTCATTCCTTCCATTATTTGTGTCAACGGTCAACGAAATTTTTGCAGTATCTAAATTTAATTGACGTGAAAACCATAAAACCAGCCAATCTGGTTAGGATGGCCTGCCAGCCGCTGCTGCCTTGACCGGTCAACTCACTTTTTCAACGAAATGGGGAAAAAATCTCTTAGAAACTACACTTTTTAGCCATATCGTATGATTTACATCTACGATGTGGACATTAGTATGACCTGCCCTGTTGGCGGTGGCATTGAAGGAGTATCTCTGTACTGCCTTCTTTGTACTGCCTTTGGCAGTATAAAATTTTTCGTTCCTCATTGAAAGGAGAGTGAATATGAAAGGATTAAGCATTGCATTAAATTGTACTAGTTTCACATTTCCTCTATGTTTCAAGCGAGAGAGAGAGGATTATGATATAGCCTTAAAAAAGAAGGTTTTTATACTCCCTTTAAAATTCCTATCAGCCGTGGACAAGTATTTCACTCCCCTATTTCAACATTCAAAGAAATCGTTGGGAATTTTAAGAGCAAAAGCTTCTCGGAACCGAGTTATTACAATTATAACAGAAGTAAATTTCAAGTTCTCTGTTGGCCCAGCCCTTAGGTTGTCTTGTTTACATTTAAAACAAATAAAACTATTCTGTTCGGAAAACACTGCTCTGTATTGGTTTTAATGGGTTTTTGCAGTCAGTTAAACGCAAAAATTATTTTTATGAGGTCACTATCTTCATGATTTCGGTATTATGGATGACAAATTTTTGGAGGGGCCCGTGGCCACTTCTCTGCGTATTGGTTATCGGTTGAATTAATAGTTTAGAAAACCCATATAATAACAAAGTTTCTTCTGCACTAAAATTTCGTGATTCTGCGGATGTAAATTTGAACTACAGACAAACCTTTCATTAAAAATCCATAAATATCTCAACAATTTACTGGAACATGTTTATTTACCATAATTTAAATATAAATTTTTCTTTTTAAACATCATGTTACAATAATAACAACGGATATGTTATGGATTATGGCTTATTTCACCTTTCTCTTATATTTAGATAAGACTTCAAATCGTTAGATAATGTGGCACGTTGCAACTCTGTTATTAACAGAGAAATTTTAGCCATGAATACTTTCGTTAAGTGAAGTCTTTTGAGACTATTTACCACTTTCCGACAGTGATGGGCGCTCTCATCTCCTACTCATAATTTTGAGTAATTTCTGAGTAAAGGAGAGGGCTTTTTTGAGCTTGTGATATGAGCAGGAGAGGAGAGGTACTAAAATTTGAAATTGGAGGTGAGTTTGAGATGAGAGGTGGTTTTTCAACCTCCATGAGTAACTTTTGTGGTGAGATATTTTATTTTCAAAACTCGGAGAGATAACCTCGTGTTGAGAGCAATTGTTTTGGATCATGAGGAGAGTAGTTGGATGTGAGATATGATTTTTCGGTAGTCCATGAGTGGAGTGATAGGTGAGAGGCTGTTTTTGGGCATTTTTTTTCTTGAAGTGAGTGTATGATATAAGTTTTTGCTTTTCCATGGAATGAGTGGTTGATATGAGATAGGTTTTTTAATGTGCTATGAAATGAGTGGTTGATGAGTAGTTCTTATACTCGATGAAAGGAGTGGTTGACGAAATGTCGTTATACTTGATGATAGAAGTGCTTGGTGAGATACTGGATGAAATGAGTGGTTGATGGGAGACATATTTTGAGCAGTAGGTAAAAAATACTACAACTTAAAAATAGAAAAGAGAAACTTTGCACCGCCTGAAATTTAAATGAGTTACTTTCATAGGCGAAACCCTACTATCACAACCATAATAAAGGTTTATTTAATTATGTTGAGGATGTCAGTTTTTTTTCCAGCTAAACGGAAATTACGGGATAACGTGTTTTGAGTTTGTACTTTTGATAAATTTTGAGATTATCTTTGAAGCGACTTATGTTATTTATAGGGGTTCAAAGAATTTAAAACACGCGTTAATAAGATAAGCTTTAATATTCTAAGAGAGCGGTAGATTACCGACTACTGGTAATGAAGCAAGATTATCGATGGACGCGCTACGCCCTAATACGTTTTCTTTCCAATGATTCTAAACAATTTTAAATAATATTAAGACTGAATTAGAAGATATTAACAAAAACTGCCTTTGTAGACAAAAAAAGGGAAAGTGTAAAAGATAAGTATAGAAAATTAATTGCCTGAAGTACAGATATTCAAATTTTCCTTTTTGAAGAAATTATTATAAATCATTAATTATCTGAAAAAATTCTTATCCTAGTTTTTTCACCTAAATTTTATTTGTCCAAAAAATTTAAACACAGTATTTTTCTAGTAGTTCTAGAAAATAAGTCACCTTCAAGAATTTTTAAAGGGATACAATGTTCTACTTTATATTTTGCTTATAGAAGATTCAAATACTCAGATATATGAAAAAATGTAGCTTGATCAGATTAAAGTTTTATATTATAAAATTGGAAATATTGATATGGTATATATATCAGTTTAAATTTTTATATTTTAAAATTGGAAATATTACTAAGCGGAAAATAACATTGGCATTTTCATTGTGATTTCACTATTAGTGTCGAAAAAATCTGTAGATTGATCGTGATATCTTGAGAGTAACACAACACGTAAATTTTTAAAACTTCGAAAACTTTACAATTAACGAAAAAAAATTTCTGTCTATTTTATTCTCCTTATAGGGCCGAATTCTCAACTTAATTGTAAATGTATGAGAGAAAATAAAATGCAAACGTGTTCTTTTTTAAAATTATGCAGATCTTTCATGTTAAATTATATTTACTGAAGTAAATTTGGTGAAAAAAATTAAGATAAGAATTTTATCAAATTATTGATGTTTTATAATCATGTTTTCGAAATGGAAAATTTGAATATCTGTTATTACAGGCAATTAATATTCTACACTTATCTTTTACACTTAACCGTCTTTGTCAACAAGGACAATTTTATTAATAATGTTTGACTTCACCTCTTTTAATTTTGCCTTTCATAATTTTTTATCTGGTTAGCTTTGATTAAACTCTATTAGATGCTCACTGAGAACAAGTACTTTGCGCCTTATTTTATAGCATTGGTGCATAAACGAACACCAAATACTCGTGTATAAAAACAAAAAGTACACTTCATTGAAGCTTGCTCGAGCCGTGTTATATAATAAAACACCCTTTTAAAATGAGATAAATGCTAATAATGAAATGAGATGAGCGCTAAGAATAAAATGATGTGAGATTGAAGAAATAGTTATGAGTTCAAAACTAAGACTTCATGAGTGTTTAAATGAGATGAGTGAAAAATATCAGATGACATTGCAGGTGCTTAAAATGAGATGATATTCAAAACCCGGGATAAACTCACCGAGAGATATATCTACTAGAAAAAAACTGAAAGGAGAGGAGGAGAGGAGAGCCAAACTACGGCTCTGATTTGAGGGCTGCCATGAAATGAGAGAAAATGAATATTACTGAAAGGAGAGGACTCAACAATGAGTTTTCAATAACACTGACGATTCGTAGTGCGCTTGATATTTGGTTCCATTTTATAAAATAAAAGAGGTGAGCCATAGAGGAGAGGTTTCTATAGAAAAGCGCCATTTTGATCACGTGAGATGAGATGGAATTGTATTTGAATTTGATAAAATAAGGAGAAGAGAGGTTTAAAAATATTTCACCATCTTATGAGATGGGAGAGGAGAGCGGCGCTTTGGTCAATATTTGAAAAAAGGTGTGAGTGGGAGAGGGAAGAAAAATATCAAAAATGCCCATCACTGCTTTCCGAAACCGCCTAAATTGCGGGAGTGTTTTCGAATGAGAACTCCCAATTTTGGTTTCTGTCTGTGTGAAATGTGAACCCATAAAAACTACTTTTATAGGTGGTAAAAACACTAAAATATTGTGTGTGTACAGTGAAAAGTATATATAGCATCTTTATTGAGAGTAGCACGATGTGGTAAAGGTGTCAAACTGTATTAAAATCACGTTGTGTAATACAGCCTTCCTTACAATATTACACGCCTTTTCTGCATTATTTCCCACTTCGGTAGTTCAAATTCACGCCATTTGAAGAATTTTGGAAGAACATACAAAGTACAAGCACTTACATACGTCACTTGGAGAGGTAAAAAGTGAGACGCGTGATTCTCATTGCCTCTGAGCGAGGGGCTAGTCATTCGCCAAAATTTTCTACGCCTGATTTCTTAATTTTTACGTGAATTCCGTTGATTACTGAACGAATTCCTTGATTTCCGTGATTAGGATTAGTTTAAGTGATTTCCATAACCATTAAACTGATTTCCCGTTATTGCCGTAGATAGCTTGCGATTTCTGATTGGATTCCAACGAATTCCGTTTTTGGTGAATTCCACACACAAAATAAAATTGAGTGTTTCTTTGGAGTGAAAATGGTGTACTTTTTAAAAACACCTATATAACACCTAACATTTTCACATGAATAACAAAAACGGTGTTATATTGGTATTTTAAAGGTGACCATTATCTACGAAAAAAAGCTTAGTTAATAAAGGTGTAAAATCTATCTGGAATTACTCCTTTTTCTTCGGAAAGGGTGTTATAAGGGTAGATCTCAGACTTTAAATTTTATAAACTGGTATTTTTAGCACAATTCTGTAAATTTTTAATTGCTATAGTTAAACTGTCTCATACAGTACCATACAATAACGCGAGAGCGGCGAGAGAACAATTTCGCATTTTTTCATTGACTTATGATTATGAAATAGTTTTGTGGATAATTAATATTTAGCGAAATGGAAGTTTCAAAAGAGTGTAATTTAAGAAAACAAATGTTTTGCAAATTAAAACACCCAAAATAGAGTTTCATCACCTTGAGTTTTTCCAGATAATTTGGTGTAAATTCGGTAATAAAAACCTTTAAAACACCGTTTGAAATTAAACATGTAAATTAAATAATAATACTGCGGGATTGAAAATCAATAACTTGTTTTTTATATGAGGTCTTCCGTTTCTATATATCTTTTAATTTTGAAGTCAATCCAAAGATTATAAATGCAAGGAAAAAGACGTAATTAATCGTATTAAAGAAAATATAACAGCATTTTTTAAAGATGATATTTTCTTAAGAAAATATTTTTATCCCTCAGTAAAAAGTAGCTAAGGAAAAGGAATTGGTGATCAGGTGGTATTAGCTTTATAAAACCTGCTAAATGTGTTATGTGACACTTTTAAAAGCATTACGCGACACTCTTAAAAGCGTCACGCGACACTCTTAAAAGCATCACGCGACACTCTTAAAAGCGTCACGCGACACTCTTAAAAGAGTCTCGCGACACTCTTTAAGGCGTCACGCGACACTCTTTAAGGCGTCACTCGACACTCTTTAAGGCGTCACGCGACACTCTTTAAGGCGTCACGCGACACTCTTTAAGGCGTCACGCGACACTCTTTAAGGCGTTACGCGACACTCTTTAAGGCGTTACGCGACACTCTTTAAGGCGTTACGCGACACTCTTAAAGTTGTTATGCGACACGCTTAAAAGTGTTATTTTAAGGTGTTAAACTGCACCTCTGTTGAACAATTTCCATTCTTATTTTCGACACCCATTGTTCAAATAAGTGTGTTTAAATCCTTTCAGCTTAATATCTAATGAAGAGTTTCGAAGTCCACCTTATTTGACATTACCCATAATTAAAGTTCTATAATCATTAATTGTTTTGACTCATTGCGTCCCGGGTTTAACATTTTTAATTCAATCAAACAAGGCTAATTTATCGTTAAGTGCTCACAACGCCCACACTCTGCGTATTGGTTATCGGTTGAATTAATAGTTTAGAAAACCCATATAATAACAAAGTTTCTTCTGCACTAAAATTTCGTGATTCTGCGGATGTAAATTTGAACTACAGACAAACCTTTCATTAAAAATCCATAAATATCTCAACAATTTACTGGAACATGTTTATTTACCATAATTTAAATATAAATTTTTCTTTTTAAACATCATGTTACAATAATAACAACGGATATGTTATGGATTATGGCTTATTTCACCTTTCTCTTATATTTAGATAAGACTTCAAATCGTTAGATAATGTGGCACGTTGCAACTCTGTTATTAACAGAGAAATTTTAGCCATGAATACTTTCGTTAAGTGAAGTCTTTTGAGACTATTTACCACTTTCCGAAACCGCCTAAATTGCGGGAGTGTTTTCGAATGAGAACTCCCAATTTTGGTTTCTGTCTGTGTGAAATGTGAACCCATAAAAACTACTTTTATAGGTGGTAAAAACACTAAAATATTGTGTGTGTACAGTGAAAAGTATATAAAGCACCTTTATTGAGAGTAGCACGATGTGGTAACGGTGTCAAACTGTATTAAAATCACGTTGTGTAATACAGCCTGCCTTACAATATTACACGCCTTTTCTGCATTATTTCCCTCTTCGGTAGTTCAAATTCACGTCATTTGAAGAATTTTGGAAGAACATACAAAGTACAAGCACTCAAAGAACAATTTTTAAAAATATTGTTTTAAAAGGTGTAAGAAATATCTCAATGAGGTGTAAGAAATATCTCAATGAGGTGTAATAAATGTGTCAGTGGGAAATATTTTTAAGATGCAGTGCTAAAAATGGTCCATTTAACACTTTCAGAGGTGTTGTTTAACAACTTTAAATTAAGACGAAACTCGAAAGGTGCTAAATCACACCTTTTCTGCACTATTTCTCACTTCAAGAAAAAATTTACGCCTTTTGAAGAATATTAGAAGAACATACAGACACTTTAAGAAGATATTTTAAAAATATGGTAATTAAAAGGTGTAAGATTAAGCTTTAAAAGGTGTAATAAATGTGTCGGGGGAAATATTTTTAAGACGCAAAGTGTTGAAAATGGGCCATTTAAAGCTTTCAGAGGCGTTATTTAACCACATTAATGGTGCTGTTTTTGGACCCGTCAAAATTAAGACAAAAGGTGCTAAATCACACCTTTGATTTTATGAGTGCACTGGATTCTTCGTGAATTACGATGAATTCAGTAATTATTTCTATCTGAACTGGTTACGATTTTTATTTTGGAATTACCGAATTCCTCGATTGATTATGCGTGATTAGTTCACAAAATGTGTGATTTCCGAGGTGACTACGAAAGATTGTAAGTAAATCATGTGATTATTTCCGATTTTCTCATGATTTCACGTGATTTCCAGTGATTATCGGAGATTTCTGATTACCTTTGATTACCCACAAGAATGATTTTGATTACTGATGATTTTCTAAGAATTCTAGAAATCAAGTAATCGATTTCTGCGGTTTTGTACACCTGATAATTCAAGTAACTAACCCCTCGCTTCTAAAGCCTGGTTTTCACTGGCCCAATACGCAGGAAAAACCGGTAACTTGCCGCAAAATTTCGCGTTTTTTGGGCGGCAAGCACGGAATTGGTTTTCTATTTTTCCTCAAATTTTTACTTACTTACCTAATAAACTTTTGCTTAAAGGAAAGCGGTGTCCAATAGAAATCGACGAATGCGGGACGTCATAGGCTTGGTTTTGATCACCTCGCGAGAGGTTTATTTTCGACGCCATTTTTTTTTTAATTGAAGGCGTTTGTGTGGTCGAGTTAAATTTCTAAAAATGTATAGTTAACGATTTGTTAAAGGACTTTGGCTTAATCCTTATTTATATGATAAAAATTAACGTTTTTACAAAGACAATAAATTCTAAAAAAATCGATAGGTTGCTATTGGTGTGTGTCTCCACGAGCTTGCCCACTTTCATGATATTACCATAACAACCATAATTACCCCTGATAAGTACAACACGCCCATAGGACCAATGTAACGGGCATTTTCACCCAAAAAAAACGATGGAGGCGGCCTCTTGTAGTCATTTGAAACTGTAAATCGTCCGCGGAGGCTCATATTCAGACCTCCCCTACAGATATCTTGTAGGCCACGGACCAGTGTTGGAGTAATGGCGACCTTTAAGCGCGCGAGTATAGGTTTAGGGTTGTAACTTAAAACATTTTTGTTGCGACATATATTAAACAATGATGGATAACGGTACTAATTCATCAATTACACTTACGATATTTGTAGCTTGGGCTTCTGTGGCCTGTGTCCATACGTGTAGCAGACGAAACCTTAATTTTTACTTACTCAGAATTCTGACCCAGAATCTATGAATGAGCACTATCCATTTACCGAGATTCTAAGTCAGACTTCTGGGAAGTTAGAGCACCCTTAGAAACGTTTCCCATTGGCTAAAAAGTTGGGACAAAAAAGGCCGCACGGCGTCGCTTATACTTAACTTGTATAGGGTTCAGATGAACATGCTGGTTACATTAGACCAACGGGCGTGTTTTACTTATCAGGGGTAATTATGGTACTTATGATATTGCAAGTTTTAGTGAAAACGTTTTGCCGCCTTTTTTTAAGGAATTTTCCGCAAAATTTTGCCGATTATTTTTTAATGTTACGTTAAAAATTCGGCGGTGAAAACCAGGCTTGAGACAACGATTTATTTTCGAACATCTAGGGTTAACTCGTCCATGAAAATCGCGAGTACGAGTGCAAACCGAATTACATCTACAAATTAATATAGCGATATATATGAGAGACATTTTGCTTCTTACTTAATTGACCCGAAAAGGAAGCGTAGGCGATCATGGAAAAGATGAGCCAACCAATCAAGCCGACTTTCATGGAACTGCGCTCCAATCGCCTGGGTGGTTCGGCTCCGGTGTCAAGGAGGGCGCCGAATTCGTACCAAAGAGCGTCACCGAACGACCAAAAAAACCTGTTATTCGAGGCCTTCAAATCGACAAAAAATCGCACCGCCAGCAACTTCAAGAAAATGGCCATAGCGGGAAACAGGCACAGAATGCAAATCCATACCTAGCAAAGTTACAATAAAGAAATTTGTTTAGTCTTGATCTTTAAAACGCTATAGGGATAGGAGAACCAAAGATGATTAGGGTTGGATGCGAAGTCTTAGAGAAGCAGGTGCGCTAACTGTGGAACGGCTAACATTGGGTGGAACGCCAAAAATGGGGGAGGAATAGTCTGACTCAATTGTAATTGGTTCTTCTGTAGCCCTTCTGAGCCAATTACAATTGAGTCCGACTATTCCTCCTGCATTTTTGGCGTCCCACCCAAACTGAGTCGTGCCACACTTAGTGCACTTACATTTATCTCAGATTTCGGATCATCCCCCTCCCCCCATCATCCTTGGGAAAACTAGACGCGGTGGCGGCAAGGAAATCACGGCACGAGCAACAGGAGATTAGTAATCTTGTTGGAACTGAACTGAACTGAACAGTTATCTTCGCTATAATCACATGATAGAGATAAAGAACCTTTGCACCTAACCCGAGTTTAGGATTAGACTGAATTAGTGATAATACACTCTCTCTCTCGATCGGTTCTCTACCAGTGAGTCTCCCTCAGGATGTGCCTCTCGTGTTTTACGCTAAGTAGACCTAGTATTGTAGTAGGACGTATTCAACTATTTGTAATTATAACCAGTATGTAATAACAGTAAGAGTGCTTTGAAGAACGATGACTAACTTAACTTAAACAGATTAATAATAAACTAATATGGTTTTATATAATCCGGCGTCATTACTTGAATATTAATTTAACATGGTAGCAGAGCGTGGTTCGCGGTATTTAACGGTATTCAACAAGTATTTAACGTGATTAATGGTAATGACGCGGTAATAAACGCGGACGGAGTCAACGTAAATAGCCGAGGCTTAACGACGAACGGTTCAGTCAAAATCAGTGCGGTAATCCGGTACAACGTGGAAGTTAGGGTTAGAAAACCCAGGCCAAGTGTGTCAACTAATCGAGGAATGGAACTGTCTTGGACAAGTTAAAACATGCTCACAACAAGCAACCAAGGAAGAGCGACTTAAGAAACAAGAAGCCATACAACAGAGGACAAGAACAGTACAAACAAAGGCGGTGAGTTACACATAACAAGAAGAAACCTAAGACTGAACAGTACGCGATAATAATTATAAGTATAATAGTAATGGTGATCTAAGTATGAACTGATGAACATTTAATGGAACATTTTAACCATAATTTAATAATAATAATAAGACCATTAAGTAAGAATCATAGCTTGTAAACAGAAATAAGCCAATCATAAAACCATTTGAGAAGTTAAAGAGGTACTAGGGAAGTTAAATAAGAAGGGAGTTAATAAGCATTTAAAGATCAGTATTAGACATGATAAGCTGGCATATTAAGTAAAGTAAAGTAGAGAATATTTATAATTACAATGGCCGATTACGTAGAGACTAACAACGCGGGCAATGCTCTATTATTTCGCAAATTAAATGATTGCAATTATGAGACCTGGAAGCGCGATATGCGAATGGCATTATTAGACTATGGTTTATGGGGATTCCTGGATGGAAATGAAAAAGAACCAGATGCATCAGCTTCAGAAGACGCGAAAACAGCATATCTTAGAAGATCGCAGAAAGCGTTATCAAAATTATCATTAGCCTGTGATGACCCCCACAAGAGTATTATAGAGAAGTGCGATACAGCAAAGGAAGCGTGGGATATTTTAGCAGGAATATATGAACCCAAATCAAAAGCTCGTATGGCAGACTTACGATCAGAATTTATAAGCTGTCGATATAAGGGTGGCTCAATGGCAACACACTTAGCAAGTTTAATAGTGATAGCAGATAATTTGAAAGCAGCGGGATTACAAATATCGGACATGGAAATAGCCTTCCAAATGTTACATAAACTACCAGAAGCCTATAGGCAAATCAAGACTTTAGCGTATCATTGGCCTGATAAAGATTTTACTCCGAAGAACGTGAAACAGTTGCTAATATCAGAATATGATAGGCAAAGGAGAGAAGATTGTGAAGATGATTATGAACAAGCCGGTTATTCATCTCACTTGCAACAAAGAGGTAGAGTTAGGACCCCGAATAACTTTAATCAGCCTAGGCCCAATAGAAGTAATAGTCGAAAAAGAAGTCAATCAAGGAATAGGATTAATAAAACTATGATAATATGTTTTGATTGTGGTAAAGAAGGTCATTATGCAAGAGATTGTTGGTCAAATAAAACAAATAAACAGAAACATAAGCAGTCAAGCGACAATGAAAGTAGACGAGCTCATTTCGCATCAGCCTTACTAGCGATAAAGGATAAGGAAGCCTGGATATTTGACACAGGAGCTTCGCATCATTTTTGCCATAAGAGGGAATGGTTCTCAAACTATAAACCAATAGAATCATCAGTAGAAATAGCTGAAGGTGGAGCTAAAGCTATGGGCATAGGGAATATCGCATTATCAATTAGAAATGGACAGGAAATAATTGATTTGATAGATGTCATACATGTACCAGGGTATAATAGAAACTTATTATCAGTAAGAAAATTCGATATGAATGGATACAAGACTATCGTGGAAAATGGAAAAGCAAAGGTATACGATGAGAAGAGGAAATTCTTCCTGAGCGCCAGGTTAACGGAGGAGAATTTATACGTCGCAGATGTCAAAGTACATCTTGATGAGCCAGAACAAGATAGTATGCAGCACATGAGCACATTAACAAGTCAAACGCATGATAAAATGAGATGGCACCAACGATTAGGGCACCCTAACGAAAGAAAATTGAAGGAATTACACGACAAGCATTTAGTCGAAGGCATACCTAAATTGGATGGGGAGTTAGGCGTTTGTCAACCTTGCCGATTATCAAAAGCTGCGAAATATCCGTCTCGAACAAGTGATAAAATTACAACCTCACAACCATTAGAAATAATACATAGTGATGTATGGGGACCATCACCTATAACGTCAAGATGTGGTGGCAGATATTTTATTTCGTTTATCGATGACTATACAAGAAGAGCTACGATTTATATTATGCAAACGAAAGATCAAGCGTACGAAAAATTTCAAGAGTTTAAACGATTCGTAGAAAGGCAAACAGGCAAGGACATCAAGGTCTTACGAACAGACAATGGCTTAGAATACTGTAATAGGCAATTTGAGAATAATAGTAAGAAATTGGGAATAAAACTCGAAAGAACCAATACATACACTCCAGAAATGAATGGCATCGCGGAACGATTCAATAGGACAATAACAGAAGGAATTCGTACGATGTTAGAAGATGCTAAATTACCTTAGAAATTATAGGGCGAAGCTGCAATGGGATTTACATACCTGTACAATAGATTACCTCATGACAAACTTAAAAATCAAGTTCCTTTAGAACGATGGATGGGAAAGAAACCAAGTGTACGACACCTTAAACGATATGGATGTACGGCATTTGCATTGATACCCAAACCAAGAAGAAACAAACTACAAAACAGATCAAGAATTGGTGTTTTCATTGGGTATGCAATCAAAACTAAAGGATATAGAATATGGTTTCCAGATCAAGACAAGATAATTGAACTGAAACATGTATCATTTGACGAAGATAAATTGGGGATACAGGAAGTTAACGCGAAGGTTGAAATAGTAGAACACTATGATGAAGAGTGTTTGGAACCAGTACGAATTGCTGATGAAGCCGAAGAAACATCTGATAATGAATTCGAGGACAGTATGGAACAATCTGTAGAAGACAATATGGAAGAAACTAGCCATGAATCTGATGATGATGAAGAAAGGGTCACATTCCGAAGACCCAAACGTACCAACAAAGAACACGTGAAGCCCAAGGAGAAAGACGACATGGTCACATTTCAATTCCCAGACCATAAAGATAACGTGGAACCTCAGAAGAAAGAAGATAGATTCCCAGATAAAGAAGAAGATTTAGACTTACCAAAAGGATGGCGAAGAAAGGAAGTACCGAGAACATCTGGGCCAAGAATAGATGTCTACTACATCACGGATGAAGAGGAAAGGTTGAGATCATATAATGAAGTGAAAGCTTGTTTACGCCAAAGAGGGATCCAGCATGACATGAGTAAATTTTCATTTAAGCCTAAGGCAAAACAGCAGGCAAGATATGCCAGAGATATGTTAGGAAATATTGAATTCCATTGTATGACGATTCCAAAGACGTATGAAGAAGCCATAGAGAGTGAAGACAAAGATAAATGGGAAGACGCCATGGATATGGAATTACAAACAATTGCAAAACGAAACGTATATGATCTATAGAAGAAACCAGAAAACCAACATATTATTGGAACGAAATGGGTTTACGCCTTGAAACAGAATGCAAACGGCGAAACTATACGGCATAAAGCGCGACTAGTAGCCCAAGGATTTTTACAAGAATTTGGATTAGATTATACGACGACGTATGCGCCAGTTATCAATTTTGCACTTGTAAGAATTTGCGTAATCATATTTATCCTATGTTTGGGATGGACTCATACACAACTAGATGTAAAGAATGCATACTTATATGGCGATTTAAAAGAAGAAATATACTTAAGGCAACCAAAGGGTTTTGTTCAATCAGGAAAAGAACAGTATGTTTGGAAATTAAACAAGGCGTTATACGGGTTAAAACAAAGCGGTAGGCAGTGGTATGAACAGTTAGACAAAACATTACATGATTTGAACTTTAAGAAGTTACAAGGTTGTATTTGTATTTAGCATTATGACGATAAGGGGATACTACTAGTATACGTAGATGATATCATAATAATTGCTAAAAATAACCAAGTAATGAAGGAAATAACGACAAGACTTGAATCCGAATTCGAAATAAACAACCTTGGACCATTGAACTATTTTCTTGGGATAGAATTTGAATTTCACACGAATGGCACAGCATATATACATCAAAAGGGATATATTGCTAAAATAAAAGAAGCATGGGATATGGAACTAACCAGAATCTATGAAATACCGGTACCAGTTGGCGTTGTATTCTCAAAACGACAATGTCCACCTGATGGGCAAAGAGTAGACTTTCCATACCGACAACTAATAAGAATATTGCTATACATAGCACAACGTACAAGACCAGATATAATGCATGCGGTAATTAGCTTATCAAGATACTCGGAAAATCCAGCCAAAATACATTGCGATCATCTAACAAGAGTATTGAAATATGTATTTGATACTAATGCTTATGGATTGAATTATAACGCATTAAGCTATTTAACGGTCGACGCTTATACCGACACATCCTATGGGATGGATTTAGATGATGGTAAATCAACCACAGGGTTCATACTAAATGTTGGCAATAATCCAGTTCAATGGAGAACTGTTAAACAAGACATAGTCGCATTATCAAGCACCGAAGCTGAATATATTGCATTAGCAGAGACAACGAAAGAAGTAATTTGGATATCAAGAATCATAAACGAATTAGTAGATATTTTTAGATTACCAAGTAATGAATTAAACCCAACCATATATTGTGATAATCAGGCAACCATAGCTTTATCTAAAAATAGTATAGAGAATAATAGAACGAAACATATTGATATCCGATATCATTTTATAAGGGATTGTATTAATAAAGGTCTTGTTAATGTTGAATTCATAAGAACAAATGATAATATTGCTGATATGTTTACCAATGCAATACCAACTAGAAAATTTAAAGAATTTTGCAACACACTAAGGTTGCAGTATTAACAAACCAAAGTGATACTATTTATGATATAAATAGACAATGTGATAAATAATTAATAGATTAATGTGATAATAAGACTAACGTGATATATAAACGGTGATAATAGACTAAAGTGCTATAATGTGACAAAAGAACATAACAATGTATTAATGAAGTAACATAACAATGTATTAATGAAGTAACATAACAATGTATTAATGAAGTAACATAACAATGTATTAATGAAGTAACATAATAATGTATGAAAAAATCAGAAACAAAACAAAGATGTATAAAGCATAATAGCTCAGACAACGAAAAAAAAAGAGGGGAGCATGTTGGAACTGAACTGAACTGAACAGTTATCTTCGCTATAATCACATGATAGAGATAAAGAACCTTTGCACCTAACCCGAGTTTAGGATTAGACTGAATTAGTGATAATGCATCACTCTCTCTCTCTCGATCGGTTCTCTACCAGTGAGTCTCCCTCAGGATGTGCCTCTCGTGTTTAACGCTAAGTAGACCTAGTATTGTAGTAGGACGTATTCAACTATTTGTAATTATAACCAGTATGTAATAACAGTAAGAGTGCTTTACCGAAATGAAGAACGATGACTAACTTAACTTAAACAGATTAATAATAAACTAATATGGTTTTATATAATCCGGCGTCATTACTTGAATATTAATTTAACCCGAACCTCGTGCGGCGATTGTTCCCAAGGATGTAGAGGACACCGTATTGAAAATTTTCGAAGATGATCCAACAACCAGTACCAGGAACGTCGGGCGGCAATTGGGCGTTAACCATGTACTCGTCTGGAAAATCCTTCGAGGACATCAGTTCAACCCATACCATTTGCAAAAGGTACAAGCCTTAAACGAAGCTGATTATCCGAGACGGGTCGATTTTTGCCAGTGGTTTGTGGCACGGATATAACTTAGACTTTCCGCGTACTTTGCTAGTTTCCGACGAGGCCAATTTCTCGCGTGACGGGATACTTAATTTACATAAATATCACGAGTGGAAGCAACAAAACCCGCACGCGACCACTGTCATGAAACATCAAGTTCAGTTTAGTTTGAACGTCTAGTGCGGAATTGTAGGAGATCATTTAATTGGGCCTTACGTTTTGCAACCGAGGCTAAATGGGGAGGCGTACTTGACCTTTCTGTGAGACAATTTACCGGACCTTTTAGAAGACGTACCGTTACGACTGCGACAAATAATGTGGTTCATGCAAGATGGCGCACAGCCCCATTTAAAGTCTTCAAATTAGAGCATATCTTTATGTCGCGTTTCCCCGGAAGTGGATAGGTCGAGGCGGAACTGTTGCGTGGCCAGCAAGATCTCCCCATCTCAACTCATGCGATTTTTTCTTTGGGGCCATCTCAAGGACTTGGTATCCCGAAGTGAAGTTCGCGATGTCGAAGACTTACGACAAAGGATAATTGATGGATGTGATAGCATCCGTAACACGCCAGAGGTCTTCGAACGTGCTCGTGAATCTTTCAAACGACGCGCGCAAGTATGCTTAAACGTTGATGGTGCCCATTTTGAACAATTTTTGTAGAACAATGTAATTGGGTTTCATTCGAATTACTGTAAAAGTAATGGGGTTCGATTCGAATTATTGTAAAAGTAATGGGTTCGATTCAAATGATGGTAAAATTAATGGAATCGATTCGATTTATTGTAAAATTTAAGGGGTTCATTCAATTTATTGTAAAATTTAAGGGGTTCATTCGAATTGTGGTGAAATTTAAGGGGTTCATTCGAATTATTGTAAAAGTAATGCGTCTAATTGAAATAAAGAATAAAAGACTGGTCAGTTACCAGTACATCTGAACAAACAAGTAACCGATATCTGAGCTACTTTCCTTACCTTTAATTACAATCATTAATAAAAACAAAGGGATTAACGCTTTTGGCCGTTTAACACGTTCACGGTCTTCCACTACATTTAAACTTATTTCGATCATTACCTTATGCTCAATAATCGAAAACAATTGGGTCAAAACCACAATACTAGTGCTATAATTCTGCAAAATCTCCTTGATTTTCGGTCTACTTTTGAGAGCCCATAACGTCGCAACGGAGCGCTTTACCCCAAAACGTCATAGGACCTTTCGGACTCCTTTTGACCCAAGGAACATGCCTGTTAATTTGTGCCAGACTTTCCAGAAACACACTGTATATATATATATTGTATATTTAGTCAAATTATATGAGTATTCAAGGCCGGAGCTGGGAGCAATTGTAGTATACATACTCCCAGGTCAGAGGTTGGGAATTTGCAGATGAGTCAAACTAGGTTATTGAGAGATATATGAAAAAATAACACCCCCACCACCAATAGGTGTTATTACGTTTCCAACGAGGAATGTCTGTTAAATTACATTAATCGGCCATAGTGTACGAGTTTACTTTGTTTTCTTTGGCAACCATTAACCTTCATTTTTACGTTCATTGCACCGGTTTTTTTTCATAAGATATATCATATGGCAGAAGTAGATTAAAAGGCGGAAAAATTTATTTTGGAATTTGGGCTTGAAATTACACATATTTTAGGTTTTAAAGGTGCATATTACAAGTATTTCATAAGCCTAATTACTTTTAATTTGAATTATTGTAATTTGTTTTCTAACCAAACACTATCAATTAAATATCTATTTACCGCAAATGATTTTCCATTTCCTAAAACATATTGTAGCATTATATTTGTACTTTGCACAGATATTATAGTACAGTCAATCTGGGGTTTGACCCGGAACAAATTGCGATAGTTTTGAAATTGAGGACTTTTATAGAACTTGAGGCGCTCTTTCACATGGTGCAATCTCCCCCCAATCAGCAACTTGAGGAAAATCCGCCATCTTGAAAAATGGCCGCCAAAATTACTAAAGTGCTACGTAACTTTGGCTGTAATTATCGGATTGAATCACAAAAAATCTTATAGTGTAGCTTAAGACATTCCACACGATTTACCTTATATTCATTTTTAGCGTTAAACCAACCGGAAGCTGGCAAACCTGCATTAAAACCGGCTAAATTGATAAATTTCGTGAAATGCAAAGTTTCTACCGAAAGAAATTAAAGATTTCTTTAAAATTTCGCTGTTCAAATAGTAGGAAGCGCTCTTCTAAGACTTTTTGTCTATCCTACGATTAAAGAGGGCTAAAAGTGTCCGCCATCTTGAAAAATGGCCGCCCAATTACGCTAAAATGATCATAACTCGTGATCTAATCATCCAATTCACAATTATACTCTTTTTCTATTACTTGATAAGATTAATTTATTTTGTCAAGAAAACCTTTTACAGAAATTGAAAATAGTAATAATGTGATCAATATACAAGAATTTAAGAAAGTTCCTCATCATGTTCATACTCTACCGAAATATCGCGATTTTCGTTTGTGCAAGAAATTCCCTTGCAACGTCGACACATGGAGGAACACATTAATCCGGTTATACGGCAATTGCAAGTGTTATCGCATGTGTCCTTGCATTTGCAGTAAACCATTTTCAGAAGTTCTTCTGGTGCCGGTTTTAAACTTGAGATAATTGGTTTAAGAGAATTTCCGACGATTTTCCATCCCCAATTAGTCGGGTCCATATCATTGCCGTGCCAAGTTTGTACTTGATGATATACTCTGTTCATATGTTGTTTCGCTGCTGCGCTTGTTGGTGGAAGTGACGCTAATTCGAAGTCGGAGCTTAAAGCTGACTGTGCTGTGGCTTTAACGTACGATTTGTATCCTAGCAAATCTAATGTATCATTTGGTGAGCAACCATAAAGGGTTAGTAAGAAATTTTCTCCCGCTTTGTCTATTTCTTCGTGGGTTGTATTTGACGAATTGAACACTTCCAATTTTTCTCGGAGAATCTCATTTTTCAACAAAATGTTAAATGCTTTCTTCTTTCCTCGGCGATACAGTGCCGATGTTGTATCAGATCCAGTTGTGGCGTGGAGAACAAACAGTGACTTTTTAGCAGAACCCAGTTTCTCTTGAATGACTTTAATACTCAACGTTTTATCTGGCATATTTCCATGGCCGGGTTTCACAAAAAATAATGAGCTTCCTTTAGCAGGATTCCCAAGAACTACTAGAAGGACTAAGCGATCCGTATCTTCGCCAACTAAGGCAATGTTTACATTTTCTCTGTTGGCGTGTTCAATGGCTGTTCTTGCAATAAGGGTATCTGCATCGTTCTCAGCTTGTTTTACAGTTATCCCGGCTACTTCCAGTTTAGCTTTTAGTAAAGATATTAACGATTCTTTATTTTTCGAGTTTCTAAGAAAAGTATCTTGGCTAGTTGAAGCTGGTATCTGTTCCTCTACGGTAACAGCAGCGGCCATGGTTTTGCAGTTACGTCTGTGTTGCTCTTCGCCCTTGGTTGTCATCCTATTTGAGTAGCCGTCAAAAACTACAGTTGCTTTAGGGCCATAATGTCTTATTACGTACTGAACATACAGGACCAAAATTTCACCGAACAACGCTGGACGAGGCCACACAACTCGATGAAGCAATAAGCCTCCGTCCACAACTATTTGATCAAAATTTACCGCAGAGGAGTGGCAAACCAATGGATCGAGAGTCTCTAACATATGAGCCAGAGCAGTTTTATTGGTTTTGCGAAAAGATAGTTCATCAAATAGCGCTGGAGCAGTTGGAGATAATTCATACGCCATGTATAGTTTCAAATTTGCTCCTCTTTGTAATGCGCAAGCTATTCTGTTGAACAGTTGTTGGGGGTTAACAACTATTTCTTCGTCTTCTAAAAGTACAACATTCTTCATTGCTGCTAACGGTCGAACTTTATCGTTTCTTCGGAGTCGAATATCTGAGAAAAGTTTTCCAATAATGTTTTCCATTGAAGTACAGCCTACTTGATACGCAGCGTCACAATTAATTGTTGAATCAGCTATAGCTCCTGTTCCCAAAGCTATCAATTCCTCAGCATTCTTGAAAGGAGAATGGTCTCTTAACCAACCGAAAAAATTTAAATAATCCTTTAAATCGCGAGATTTCCTGGATTCCCTTAATTCTATGTGCTGTTCGGAAGTCGCTGTTGACACTCCACAGTATTCCTCTAAGGCTTCACTAACGCTAACACACACTGGAAGGGTTAAAACCCATCTTGAAATTGTGCTCTCTGTGAAGCCACGACCGCGTGTTAGACCACCAGTTGCCTTCATAGACCTCATTAAAACTTGCTCAATGGTCATATCAGACCATATTCCAGACCAGAATTTAGCAGTACGTCTTACTGTGAAAAATCCCCGTCTGACGAAGCCATCATACTCCTCATTGGTCATTTTACTTCTAAGCGTTGTCATTTCTTGCACATAAAGATGCGCGGATTTAGCGTATGCGAGGTGAGCGGATGCGTGCAAATATGGTAACATATTTTTTACACAGTACAAGTGTAGTTCCCAGTCTCCAGAACGTTCGGCTCTAACAAACAGACGCATAATTCTAACTAATTCAAAATATAGTAGCCATAGTTTCGTTGTTCGCGAAGACTCCCGTAACTCCTTGATTTTTCCATCGAAACTTTCCTGCAATTTAACAACATCTTGAGAGTTACAGACGTCTTCATTGGTAAGAAGATTTGTAGCTAAGTCATCGTGAATTATGGTCATTTGTTTCTTGAGTGTTTCATCAACATCCGTTAAGTTGAGAATGAGTTCGGCCAAGGCGGTTTGGAGTAGAAAGTGGGCGCGTTGGGCACGTGAAAAATAATGACCATTGAGCATATGCGGTACTGACGCTTTCGCATAAACTGTTTCAAAAATTTCTGATATTCCGCTTCCAGCCATAATGTATCCCACAGCGCCCATAAATGACATCAGAGTATGAAAACCACCTAGCCTCACTACGACTGAGGATAACTCTTCCTGTGATTCTAAAACAATTTCTATCGCTTTGATGAAACAGGGTTCGTACAAAAATTTTGGAATGAAATTCCCTGACTTTTCCAGGTTTTCCCTGACTAAATTCCATAAATTTCCCTGACCATATGCAATAACTTACAAGGCGTAAATATATGCACTGTAAAAAATGAGCGTGCTTTTGGCATTAAAAAATGGTAGCGACCGTTCAATTTTGAACAAGCCTCTATTGACGCATTCAGATTTAACCAGAGATATTCAAATTTGAACGAGGAGTGTTTTACGCGTTCGAAACTAACCATTAGCATTCGTTTTTGAACAAACTACCGTCATATTGATTAGAAGTTAACTATAGCATTCATTTTTGAATAACTTATGAATCTTTATCCCAATCAATTTTGAATAACCACCTTGCACTAATGAAGCGTTCAGTTATGGTAGTTATGGCGTTCTATAGGTTATATAAGTATTAAAAGAAGAGCGTTTTAGACGTTCAAATAACAAATTTTTGCGCATTCAGACGAGGATGTTTATGGCGTTCCAACGAGATTGTTTTTGACGCTCAAATGAGACCGTTATGGGCGTTCAAACGAGTGTGATATAGGCGTTCAAACGAGAGCGTTATGGGCGTTCACACGAGAGTGTTTTTGGGGTTTAAACGAGTGTTTTTGGCTAGAGAACAACACTATAAGAAAAACAGCGTTCAATGGGTATTCAAAAGTAGGATTGTTCACGAGCTCGAGCCAGCTCAGGCTCGTGACGAGCGAGCCGAGCCGCCACTTTGGCGGCTCGTTTAATTAACGAGCGACCTTTTTTATGGTCGAGCCGAGCCGACAGGCATCGAGCCACTACGACTCGCGAGCTTAGTCACTGATATAGTGCTTTCCTTTTAGTCTTTATTCTCTCCGCCAATAGCTTTCCGATGTATTTTTACGCGAAATATAGCGTGGGAAAAATCTCTCGTCTCTAACCTTGAGCATATTTTACCGAGCGGGTTTTACTGAACCTCTACATTCCTAAACATAAGATGGCATTTATAGTCGTTCTCAAGTTTGACGTTGGTAGTAGCAATTTTTTTAAACATGTATATATTAATCGAGCCAGCTTGGCTCGGCTTGATCATTTTTGAGCCGAGCCGAGCTAGAGCCGAGCCAAGACCCAGCTCGACTCGAGTCGAGCCGAGCCGCCGGTTTTTTGACTCAAGCCGAGCCGAGCTTTTAAAAAGCTCGCTCAGCTCGGCTCGTGAACAGTCCTATTCAAAAGTGAGCGCAATTATTGAACAGTTTGGAAATGTCAGGCGTTCAATCAGGAAAGGTGTGCAGTATCATCCAAGATCTTGGGTATATAAACAAAACTTTCAATAATAATCCAATAATATCTCAACAATTTACTGTGACTTGCTTATTTACCCTGAATTAAATATATATTTGTCTGTATAAACATCATTATATAATAATATCAAAGTAAAGGCTACGGATTAGCGTGTATTTCACCAATCCCTTATATTTACATAGGCCTTCAAATCGGTTGATAACGTAAAACATACTCCTTTATAATTGAGGGGAACTTGATAATGAACGCGTCCCTTAAAAGTGGAGTCTCTCTTCATATAATTGATTTATTATTCAACACAACGATTAATGTATATGTGTTTCAAGTCCACCCGCCCTGAGAAGATGTACAAGCTTTAAACACTAGCTTTAACACAGTGCCTACATTTAACATAGTTTGGCCTACCATAAGGAATTCAATAATGAAATTTGAAATCGAAATTCTCTATTCAAAATTGAACGCTATAACTGTTAAGTTTCGATGCTTGTCCACCATGTATTGTTAAATGGTGAACTGCTCAATTTTGAACGTAAGCAATTGAATTTGAATGCTCGATGAAACTCTCCGATGTTGCAAAAACATACAATATTAAACGTTTAATTTTCAATTTAAATTTGAACGGTTTCGTGCTTAAATTTACACGATATACAAACCTTTTACGCACCGTTCAAATATGAATGCTAGAGCGTTTAATTTTGAACAATAGTGATCTGTTCAAATTTGAACGCAAAGAAACTATTCAAATTTGAACGTTAAAGCGTACCACCACAGTGTTGGGGCTTTGCACGTCTAAGCATTCAAAGATGAATCTCACTTTTTTACAGTGTGAAAACCAATCTAAAATTCACTCGAATCATTTTTGCACGAGGTGTCATTGTTATAAAAATAAGCCAACTATTTCATTGAAATTTAACCATAAGTAAATCATAAATAACCAGAGCGAGCGAAGCGAGCTCCGCGAATTTGGGGTTCTGCTCAAGTCTCAGACAACACTTTTTTTGTCACCCTTATACTGTTATCCAGACTATCAATTTCCCACCAATATATTTTTCCCTGACATTTCCCTGACTTTTTAGACCCATTTTCAATTTCCCTGACTTTTCCCTGACCTTTTAGGCCCATTTTCAATTTCCCTGACTTTTCCAGGTTTTCCAGGTCGTGTACGAACCCTGTGAAAAGGGGCTGACCAAACGTAACTGGGCAAATGTTCTGGTTATATCGTCGACTTTGTTCGACAGCAAACAAAAGAGCTGTATAGATCGTGGATAGGTTTGTTGGATTCATGTTGACGAAAGGAAGTACAACAACTTTGCTGACGTCAAACTGTTTATCACAACTCGAGACCAGTTCCATATACCCACTCCACTGCGGAGTTGGACTCGGTTGCTTCCAAATAGCGCCGCATAGCCACACTAGGTCCAGCTTTTTAGACATTTGAAGCGAAATGACCAGCTCCTTGGCATTTAATTGCACATCTCGGGCGTGCAGCTTACTGAGCCCGCTTTCTTTAGGTTTCTTGTAAACTTTTAGGTCAATTTTTCATATGAACCAGCGATTTCCGCTGTAACTTGAGTTTTGTTCCGCAGTATTCGTGAATTAGTTTTATGAGCAGAAGCGGGAGTAACGCACATCACTCCACCCATGCTATGAAATGTGCCGTGCCCGTCGATTGTGCATATGTTGACGTCTGCGTTATCAAACACGAATTGTTTGAAAGAAGGTTCCAGTGTTTGATCAGGGCTAGATTTTAACACGCAGTTCTCGAACGACTGTACTTCGTTATAGGAAGAACACAACCCCAAATGATTCAGCATGTTTATTAGGTACCTTGATCCTATTTGCTTATGCAAGTGAATTGCTAATCCCAACTGAATTGGTGAAATGAATGACCTGGGTCTAGTTACGGTTATGATGGCTTGCGCGATGGCGTTAACTTTGACGTCTTTTTTACTAGAATCATTAGTCCTTTTCGATACAACCTTGAGAAACGTAAGTAAGGATTTTGCGACTAGTTCTGAACCTCCATTTCTAAATTCGTTCTCTGTTGGGTACACGGCGTTTTCATACACTTCCAATTGAATATCTTCCCTTATTATTTTGGCTGCAGCTTCTATAATTCGCGTACGCTCATCAACTTCATTACTTTTTTTCGAACAATACCAGCTGTCAGTTAGTATTTTTTCTGCAGTATCTCGAAATTTTACAATGTTTTCTCTTCCCTTCTTTGCGCATACAGTAATGCGCCCACCGTAATAATTTACGAGCTTTTTCTTCAAGTATTTGATGTTGTAAGTCTCTGTTCCTTCTTTACAGAAGGACTGCATTTTTGCTTCTAACTCAGGCAAGGTGTACTGGCATTCGTCTTGGTTCTCGTCTAGAAAGCTGCATAGTTTAGCAAATGCTTCTTCCTTATCAACGTCAGCTTTACGCCCAACAGTATTTGCCCCTAGCCTTTCATTACAATACTTAACATAGCACGTTTTATGATATCTTGCCTCAGCGGCAATTAGGTCAATTACACTGTCCAATCGAGCTTGCACTAACCTTGACCACTCATCATTGCGAACCTTTGACCGTTCCAAGAGAGTTTTTTTTATTTGATTCGTCCTGACTTCATAAACTATGTCTCTACCCTGATTTTTGGAATCAGTTTCAGCATTTTTCCCACAAATTAAACATTCTTGTTTAAATTCAAAGGTTGGAGTTTTTGATCTTAAACTTGCAATTTCATCCGATAAACACGTAGCATTTGCTTGGGTAGCACGCACAATGTTTTTCTCCCGTGTATAATTTCGGCGGCATAGTTCATGAACACGAACATTTTCAGCAGTTTTCATCTTATTTTCTAGCCCATCACCTCTTCTTATACTCGCACTTATAAGCGCACCTAGTCCTCGTTTCACTAGAACAGTATTTTGGCCCGGGTTTGTTTGACCACACAACAAACAATCCTCATCCATCACAAAAAACAACAAAAGATCTAATTACGAATTAAAAAGGATGATAACATTCGATTATGAGTGGTGTACTCTGTACTGGGACGTCAATGGCTATTAGTTCCAGTTCCAGT